>NW_022196900.1:62836049-62853135 GCF_008632895.1 Mastomys coucha
TTTTTTTTTTTTTTTTAGGATCCTTGACTTTAGGTTGTGCTTTGTGCTTAGTTCTCTCCAAATAAATGTGAGCATAAGAGAGCTATGTCACTTCCACAGAAAGAGTTGGTTAATGGATGAGCTTTCTCTATTTCCTAGTTTCGATGTAGACAAGTTGGAAGCTGTGATGATTGACATTCACTGTCATCTTGAACTGAATAAGAATCACCCAGAAGATTAGTAAAGTGTGTCTCTGGGTCTGTCGAGGCATCTGTAGACACAATCAGATAATGGAGGCTTTGGTGTAGTGAATGGAGTAATTCCTGATGAATTGCAATATTGGGAGGTATTGTCAGATAGTCCAAAGGAGGAGTAGCCTAGCTGGGAGAAGTAGGTTATTGGCAGCATGTCTTTGGGGGTCTATATTTTGCCATAACCTCTTTATGTATTCATATTTCTCTGTTTTCTTGTTACTAAGGAGCGAAACATACTCTCTGCCCTCTGTTCTTGCCTCCATGCTTTTACCCAAGCACCAGGGACAGAGAGACAGTGGATTGAATCATTTGAAACCAGGAGCCAAAATAAGTCCTTCCTTAAGTTGTTTCTGTGAGGAGTTCTGTCATAGTGACAAGGAAAGGTGCTGTCACCATTTGTGTAAGAGACAGAAGTAACCTATGCCCCTAACTCACAACCTTGCTCCTAATTAGGAAAGCCAATGTTAGATTTGAACAACAATTGTACTTGTACCACATTTGAGCCATAAACATTTTAGATTGTTGTTGTTGTAGCAGTTGTTCTTGTTCAAAAGGACAGGCTATCTCTCTTTTTGGAGGCAAGGTGGAAGCTATATATCACAGATGGGATCTAATTACTAGCAGCCATGAACTGGTTGGGGGTTAGACTAGATGGCCTCTGGGGTCTCCTAATGTCCTGATGTAATAGTATGAGTGTCTTCTACTATTTAATGAATACCTGCTGTGCTCTAGGTCCAGTTTTCCAGAGTCCCTCTTTGGACCTTGGACAACTCTATGAGGTGTTGCTAAGGAGGTTAATAAGAAACATTCAAAGTGAGACAGAGTTCAAACAACACTGATGGAGTATCCACACCATACCACTTACCTTCATATATAATTTCACTTGGGTTTTTTTAGAGATCAGATATCACTATTTTATAGACAGAACAGATAAAATTAGAGCTATTCAAAAGTTTGTCCATATGGTCACTCCTCCCATTAGTATGCATTTATTCACTTTTTACTGTGTTGCTAGATGCTGGACTGGCCACAGGCAATTCAGAGTGAACAAGAGAAACATGGGTCTTGACATGTTAGAACTTATGGCCCAGACGCAGCATCATGGGGTACACAAGCTGTCAGAGAGATTGATCCAGCAGAATCTGGATGCCTACATGTTGAGAGCCTTGACTCGGGGCAGATGTTGTCCCAGATGATTTTTGGAGCCCTTTCTTTTCATGAGGGTCAAAATATACAATATAGTTGGTTGAAAGGGGTTGTCAGAAATAATCAGGGGAAATGGAGCAAACAAATGACGAGGGAAAGAAGCTGGCTAGAGAAATGGCTTTTTCTATACCCAGACTCTGATCTATAGTAATTGTTCAATAAATGTCAGCTATCATAAATTACTATTAAAACAATTTCTGCATTATACAAATACCTCAAATATTTCTGATCCAGTGAGCAGCACTGTTTACAGTTCCCAATAAATGTGAAGGGTCTTTATTTATTAACTGCCTTCTGTTTTCCATGTCATCTTACTCTGCATGCCATTTTGCATATTTTCTTGCAGTAGTTTTACAAGGTAGTACATCAGTAGGGATAAGTTAGGCTATTTTTCAGCAGCAAACCCTCCTCAAACCGAGGTGGGTTATGAAAGCAAAGATTGTTTCTCAGTCGTACTGCATATCCGTCAGAGGTTGGCTCATGTACCTCTTTGATGTTATGAATCCCACTCTGGAACTCAGAGTGACAAGGAATCTACTATGCATATTGGGGCTGTCACTGCAGATGGGAAGGAGGAATGGTGAAGCACATACTGTTCCCAAAGCTTCCGTCTGGGAATGCTTCATGTCACTTTGCCCACTTTTTGTTGTTGTTGTAATGTTTAATTTTTGGACAAAGCCTTACCTGAGTTTAACTCAGATGAGGCAATATGATCTTGACATGTCCCGGGAATGATCCAATCAATATCTGTTAGCAATACTAATGACTGCTTCAAGGAGCTATAATCTGTTAGATCCCATTTGTAATTGAGGCACTTGTGGGCTTTGTGAGGAGGAGGCATAAGCAGCTTGTTGGAGGTCAGATCACAGGAAAGAAGATTCGCATCCCACCTACTAGACCCCAATTCATGTTCCCCAGTTCTCCACCTGCTCCCTGGTTGCCACCTTTTACCTCCTCACAGACCATCTGGCACCACCTCTCTCCACAGATTCCAACACCTTCCCCACCACTGGCTCCTTCTTAGTAGCAATATTTAACAGTATCTTTGTATTTCAAGTGAGCCAAATTCTCTTCTCCAAGTTAACCTGTGCATTCAGCCACTGCACTAGCTCTCCACCCCATGTGACCAACAAACCTTTGGAAAATTATTTACAAGTATTAGTCTCTTCAATGTCTGCCCTTGTGGTCTGCTATACTGTCCTTCTGTAGACAGGCATACTTCAAATTCAAGAGTCTCCTCAAAACCTTATTTCCATCTTGATTCTTCAACAGCACAGGACACTGCTAGGCACTCTCTCAGTCTTCACTCCCCGCCTCTTTTACTCTCATGGCCACTTCTCATGACTTTTAATGTAGACAGAAGCGGTTCCTCTGTTTACTAATGCTCATTCCATACCCAGGCAGTCATCCAGTTAAGGTCTCATTGTGTATGGGTGACCATGCTTTCTTCAGTCTTGGAATGAAATGTTTTTAAGCTACAAGAATAAGAGACTGAAGGTCAAGCCCTCTAGTTTGGCCTCTAGTTTGACAGCTGACACTTTGGTCTTTCTCTAGCTTATTACTTATTTTCAACTTGACCAAAACCTAGGTAGAGAATGAATGCCATGTAGTCAGGAGGCACAAGATTGTTTGGGAATGTAAGAGTTGAGATTTGACCACATACTCACCAATATTCAGCTTTGTAAATCTGGCCAGATGTTACTTCTGATGTGGGATTTCAAATATCTACACATGTTTAGCCTATTTCCTATATACACTCAAGGAATATATAAAATGCTATATATATCACAATGCAGAATAAACTAGTAGATATAAAATATATAGGGATATTAACAAAACATCATCTACCCTAGGTTTGTGGAATGGAGATTAAAAGACAAGTTCCTGTTCTCAGGGTCTTATATATCCTGGGAGCCAGAGCTACTTCTGGATCATGGTAGAATCCAGGATCCAGGACAGGAGAATACAGATAAGGGTATGGTATGGGGTAGGCAGGCACTGGGCCTTTAGGAAATCATAGGAACTATGATATCTGAGCTAATTGTTGGGGATGAGTGAGGGTTAGAGGGGAAAGTGGAAAAATGGGATGACACATAAGGACTAAGGAGTGATATGCTGAAAGTAACAAGAAGACAAGCAGGGATTTTATTATATTATACTTATTCATTTGGGTGTGCCTGGCTATGAAGAATGCATATGTATGGTCAGAGGACAATTTGTGGGCATTAGTTTTCCATCATGTGATTGAACTTAGGATGTCACTTCATGGCAAGTGCCTTTACCCACTGAGTCATTTCCTGGCTTAGAAGGTACTCTTGATGAGTTGTGGGTGGGTTGTTTGGCTGGACCAAAGTACTGGGAAAAGAGTGGCTAGCAATGATATGAGGCAGTCAAGAGTGCTTCCTTACAAAGGCTATCACATTAAGCTTATGATTAGGCAAGATGATATCAAGAGGGTTGGGGACCTGGCTCAGTTAGTAAAGTGTATGAGGACCTGTGACTTCACAAAGCCACATAAAAGTTTGGGCATGGCAACATGTGCCTTTCATCCCAGCACTGGGGAAGCAGAGACAGGAGGGTCCCCAGAGTTCACTGGCCAGCTAGTCAAGCCAAATTTGTGAGCACTAGGTTTAGTGAGAGTCCTTGCCTCAAAAAATAAACAATAGAAAAAGACATCTGGGGCTGGAAAGATGGCTCAGCGGGTAAGAGCACTGACTGCTCTTCTGAAGGTCCTGAGTTCAAATCCCAGCAGCCATATGGTGGCTCACAACCACCCGTAATGATATCTGATGCCCTCTTCTGGTGCGTCTGAAGACAGCTACAGTGTACTTATTTATAATAATAAATAAATCTTTAAAACAAAAAGAAAAAGAAAAAGACATCTGATGCTGATGTCTGATCTCCATACATAAGCACATGTGCACTGGCACACACAGATACATACCACATGAACCTACACACACACACACACACACACACACACACACACACGAACCTATACACACATACCACACAAACCACATATGAACCTTCTCTCTCTCTCTCTCTCTCTCTCACACACACACACACACACACACACACACACACACACACACGCACACACACACACACACATCACACAAGGAAGATGATCCTGGGGAATGGAATGCTGCAGACACATCTCAATGTACATATCGCATCTTTCTTAGCTCCTCAACCAGGAGTGAGAGAGGAGGGAGAGAGACAGTGGTGGAAGGTCCAGCTGAGGCCTCTGGCTGAGAAGCTGACAGAATCTCCTTAGAAAATAGGAAGGAGATCAGAATCCTGTCTGGCAGGGAAACTCCTCCCTGTTCTCGTCACGTTACTTTGTGTAAAGCTCCTGTGAGGGTTAGATGGGCAACCCTGGGAACACTTTCTGCAGAGAAGTGAAAAAGCAGGTGATGATGAGGTTGCCTGAGGTTCCAGAGGATGCAATACTAGGTTTCACAAGACCATAGGGGAAATTCCCTGCTATGACTAAGGAGTGTCTAATGAATGCTGGAGATGGACTTTCTGGACATCTGTACCACTCCCTAAGGTACAAACAGAGAAGCCCTAAATATATTTCTAAGCCTTAGTAAGGTCTCCTCACCTGAAAAGAGATTTACTACCACTCCAAGCCTAACAGGGTTACTGTGCTCAGTGGTTAACTGAGTGAGGGATAGGGCCACCCACAAGAGCTGTGCAAGTGCTATCACCCTTGCTTTATACAGAAACTGTGTGTCTGTCCCATGCCAGACCTGTAGCACTAAGACATGCAGCTCAGATTTTAACTCTGCTGGCTGGTCTCTAACCTGCACGGGATCACTGCTTAGAGTAGATGGAGATTCCAAGGCACATGGCATTAGCATCAGGTGTGAAGGGATAGATGCATGCTTGAAGGGCTGGGTGGTCCATGCAGGAAGAGTTTGTATACAACCTCGGCTTGCTTTAATGGTGGTCTTTAAAGAGGAGGCAGCTCTCAAAATGAGCCTTGAGTGTTAACCTCTAGTTTGAATAGATTTGCACAAGGAGGGTAGGTGCTAGACAGACAGAGGATTCCCAGCACCTTTAGAGAATCTGAAGTAGGGAATCTCTCATGAAGTCCTGACTAGTCTCGATCCACCAAACCACATGTGGATCTCGGCCCACAGTGTTTGTCTCTGAAGCCAGATTCTCTGTTTCTGTCTGTTGACCTGTTTATGGGTTCAGTTGGAGCCTCTACAAGGAAAGGAAAGGTAGGACGCATTAGCACTTTGGAAGGTCCACTTTAGGTGACTTGTCCCACCTAATTAGACTTGCATTCCTATACAGACAGTACTGTTCTCTTATTTAGCAGCAAAGGAGATCACAGCTCAGAGCAATCAAACAGCTTGTCAACCGACATGGCATGAATACTCATCCAGTCATTATCTACTGAGTGTCAGAGGTGTGGCTGAGGAGGGAACTCAGGCAATTTTGATTTGCAATCTTAATACCTCTTAGCACATGCACACAAGCTGGTTCTGTCTTGAGGACCTGCTCTTCAAAGGAAAGGATTATTCTTCATGTAGACCACTCACCATCTATATTAGCTGCATCTCACCTTGGCCCTCTGAGCATTTCAAGCAAGGAATTCACTGGAATGAATGTGAGACTGGACTCCTTATTATTAAATCCTCTTCTCCATCCAGTGGCCAGGTTCTTTGCAATATTTCCTTCTGTTTAGTGTCCAGTCATTATTCTGTAACTCACACAATTTCCAGGAGCTGTAGAGGCCATTTAGTCTGCAGTCTAGCTCTATTTAGAGCATGATCCCAGAGAGGGTAAGGACCTGGCTTAAGGTCACACAGTACCCTAGTGGAAGAGCTGAAATTAGAACCCTCCTTTATTTAGCCTTTACTAACAGAAGCCACACATTGTTAATTTTGCAAAGAAGTCTCCAAGGAGACTTGCAAAAATGTCTCAGGAAGGTGATTTAAAGTGATTTTCCTTTTCTCCTTTTGCTTTCTGAACTCCAGAAACAGATTGGACTGAACAACTGAGCAGTTGGGGGCAAAGCAAACAGAATGGGTACCCTGTGCCCTGGCGTGTCTGTTGTCTGCAGCGACCGTCACTTCCTGCAAGGCTGGCAGACACAGCTGAGCCTGCTCCTTCACAGGGTCCTCAGACTCCTTCTGGTCTGTGAATAGAGCAGCCTTGGCAACTAGAAGCTAGAACAGCCAATGCGTGCCTGCCTGGGGAACTTGGCCCTTTCAGCTATCCTTGTCTGTATATGAGGGTGATGACATTGGGGAGAGGTTCGCCTGTAATAACAGTACACATTCAAAAATCCAAACCAGCAGATTTGCAGCACTAGCTTATTCAAAGTTCAGAGTCTAGGAAGAGGCCTGAGATCAAGTGGGCGGGGCCTAGACCTGGTAGTTTATAGAAACCGAGTTCCAACCACCTAGCATGGACTTACTGACTCTGAACCTCACTTAACCAAGTAAGTGTAACCTCATGGATGCCACTCTCTGAGTTTAGTCTTCCCAGTCAGGAGATTCAACAGCTAATGTCTCATTTTAGGATTGGTTGTTAAACAAATCAGCTAGACACTAAGGGTTGCCTAAGATGAGTGTATTTTGAAAGGGGTTTTGTTTGTGAAGAGGGGTTTTAAACAGATTTTAATAGAAATGCCATGCCCCTGGGGCGAGGAGAATATATAAGAGAGTGTTTTTGTTTGTTTATTTGGTTGGTTGGTTTTGTTTTTTTCCCTGCCTGTCCCCAGAGCATGCTGTAGATAATAGCTGTTGCTTCCCGCATGCTGTGTCCTGGCCAGAGCAGACAGAAAGGAGCCTACTGGGCCACCTGAAGCCCCAGTTCCAGGAATTGGGAAGTGAAGGGGCTGTCCATGGGAGGAAAGGTTGTTCCTATCTGCCTGCAGAAAGAGTCCAGGATATGCATGGTTCAGTAAGCAGAAAACAGGATGTATTTTAGACTATCTTTGCATCATCTGGTCACCTTGTACGATGCTCCATGGGCTGCTACGTCAACTGTAGAAGCTCTGTCTAGATGCACGCACCTCACAGCTGCCACCTGCTTCCCCTTTGTGGCTTTTGTACATGATCCTGGAGGCACAGGGCTTTGCAATTTAGGCTAAAGTTTTAAGTTCTCATTAAACACAGTTCACCCTGGCCGCAGTGCCTGCCTGAAGCACACAGTAGGCTTTCACTGAGCATACGCAGGGAGATGGGATTACTCATGGAACAATGCCCCACCGCATAATTCAATGATTGTTCTTTGCATGAATGAATGGGCTTGCAGGCTCCTTGTGAAAACAAGACATAAATCCAACCATGTAAAATGTTTAATAACAATAAAGTGTTCAAATCAGAGTTCGATGCAACAACTCCAGAGATGGTGCAAGCTACCATATGAGTGTCAAATTAATTGCCAGGCCATGATTTTTATAGGAGTTCAGAAAGGTGGAAGAGATCAATTTGTGGGCTTGGTGTCAGAAAGCTTCAGATAGACTCTTGATTATGCACTTAAACACCATGTCTGTGCATTCATCAAATGTTTCCTGAGCCCATATTAGTGTCAGCTAGCTTGCCGGACCCTCACAATGCAGCAATAGCATAAGGCCCGTGGGCTCAGAGAGCTCAGGAGCTAATGGGAGAAGGCAGTTAGGCAAAGAGACAATATAATATTCTGCTCAATACTGTGCACTAGGACCTGGGCCTGGGCTTAGTGGGTGAATGCTCACATCAGATATATCATAGACTACAATGTAACTGATGCTTCAAATTTCCACACGAACACATTCTAAATAGTCCTTCAACACCTAGGAGGTCTCGGGAGTGCTCACCTTTTCTTCTCTCTAATCTCCCCACCTCTGTCTTGCTCCCATTTCTGTTTTTAATCTACCAGCAGCCTTCGGGGGACACCGTTCTGTCCAGAGGCTGGTAGGTATGTGGCTAGTTAGCAAAGAAGACCAGAAAACAGAGATGGGCAGTAGCAAGATCAGGTCCCTGGAGCTGCATCATCACTCTCCCAAGCTTACTACAGTCACTCCAGTTACCTTCTCAGTCCTGTGCCCAGAGACTCTTAGGCAACAATGTAATGGCACTGGAAGGTGTTCCAGAATGTCAGTGAGAGAGGAGGAAAACCATATTTCTTTGAGGAGGAAGCATATGATTTCTAGGCTCCTCTCTCCTAAAGGAAAGATGTAGCTAAGGGGCACCTTCACTTCACAGACTTTAGAGCTTAACTCTGTGGCCACAAGCCCTACAGCATCAACAGTGATGGAGGGGAAAGTACTCACCCATTGCTACCAAAAAATATGCAAGCAGCAAGCACTGATTGATGGAACATGGCATATTAATTTCCATAGGTCTCCATTTCCATATTTTCAAAGTGGATGTTGTGATTTCTTTCATGTACAACTGGTGAGACCAAATGAAAATGGGATAGAGATCTGGTGACTAGCTCTCAAATTAAAAAAGGGAGGCCCCAGCTGTTTCTAAGACTCAAGACAGCCAAAGCAGAAACCACTATTGCTTGTGACTTCCAGTGCACATAGTTTATACTGGCCTACTGGTGTGGCTCTCCCATTTGTGAGCAGCCATCCTAATGCACAGTCTGTATTAGTTTGTATATAAACAACCATATGTGTCTCATCCATGACCAGCAAGTGTGGGCTATGGCAGATGAGTACTATTCGAGATGAAGAGTCGACAGGTATGGGAAGGGGTACTCACCAGCCAGAGTCTACAGCACTCTGAGATAAGTCAGAGATGACATACAGCCCATAGTGGATGCCACCATAGGGGTGGTGACAGAAGCCCTTCCCATTAGGGCTTTGGAACTGGATACTGTTCTCTATCATATTAGGAAGTGCAGCATTCTGATGATGGGGGATCGATAATACAGAACAACAGTTAATGAGGGAAAGGGTAGAATCGAATGACAATATTTTTATTAAATTAGGTTATAAGGCTGGGCTAGAAACAATGTGATAAATATAGTCATTACCCTCCAGGATTCTCTTCATATCTATCAGTAAGCAATTTCAGCCTTCTTTGCTGTTAATTCCTGACAGAGACTCTGAATCCTTCTGTCCTCTGTTAATCAATTGGGGTACTATCTATCTATTTGATAAATATTGATCAAGTACCTGAAATATGCTGGGTCCTGAGGAATCAGGCATTGTCCTTGGACCTTGCCATATCATATGTGGGCTATACCAGCTTTCTAAGTCACACTGTGCTCATGATGGGAATCAGTGTGGGATCCTGAAGAGGGCAAAGGCATCTTGGGAAAAATACCAGTGTTTGGGTTTTGACATCAGTGGCACTTGCTCACTGGGTTTGGACAATACTAATTATTTTCTTTGGATAAAATTAGGGGACCATCTCTTTTCTATTGTGTGCTGTCTGGCTGCAGGATTGGGCTCTTGACAGGCACAGCCCATCATACTAGGTTTCACCCTAGGCCATGACATTTAGGCGTGTGATCTAACTTACTAGAAGCAGAAGTTTAAAACTTCTTGAGACAGATGGATACTAACTCTTCTTTGAAGTGATATAAGTCCAGAACTCTCTGTAGCCTTGACCCATCCTCTCTTTACACCAAAGCAGCTTTCAGCTGTGGAGAGAATATAGAGAGGGCCAGAAATAGACAAACACAGAGGAAAGATCAGAGAAGAGGAGTGCAGAGAGAGAGAGAGAGAGAGAGAGAGAGAGAGAGAGAGAGAGAGAGAGAGAGAGAGGTGAGAGGAAAGAGAAAGGAAGGGAGAAAGGAGGAGGCAAAGAGAGGGAGAGGGAGGAATGGAGAGAGAATGAGAGAGAGGGGGAGGGAGAGAGGAAGGGAGGGAGGGAAGGAGGGAAGGAAGGAGAGAGAGAGAGAGAGAGAGAGAGAGAGAGAGAGAGAGAGAGAGAGAGAGAGAGAGAGAATGACATCATTAGAATTGGTGGGTATCCAAGATGGCTTCACCTTGAACTCCTGCCAAGAGACAGGAGCCCATAAATTCCCTTTGGCTTGAGCTGAAGATCTGACCTCTTTCAGGAGATGGGCTGGGTATGAGGAGCTCTGGAGTAAGAAGCAACTGCATTTTTTACAGACAGCACATGGAAAAAGCAAACAGACTTCTGAGCAACAACGCTGTCTGCCTCTGTAATCATGGTGCCTTTTCATGCTTCCCATCTCCATTTCTTTGTGCCAATAAACATTTAGAAGGGGACTGAATGTGGATCTAGCCACATTTCCTTGTGTCAATCTGAAGTGTGTTCAGGGTGGTTCTGTCTCCTCTGTTGTCTCTGAGTTCTCCCAGGACACTTGTTACTCCCATGTTTTTTTCTTTTTTTCCCTAGCCACTAGCCACAACATTCACATTTTTTCCAGGATGTTTTTGATCTTCCTGAGTCATTTCATTTGCATTACCACGCTTGGTTCCCAGGGCATCTGAGGTGACACAAAGGCTAGGATGGTCATATGGCCAGATGGAGGTTCATATGGCCTCTGGACATATCTGAGTGATAGTTTCACAGCAGGGATGTGACACAAGTGGAAGGCACACTGCTTTCGGAGTGGTCCCAGATTGAATTCTGTTGCTTTTACTTCCTGTCTCTTTGGTCAATCACTCTGAGTTTTAATTTCCCAGTTTTTCAGGTGGGTAACTGTAGATCTGTTCCTTCCAGGATTCTTGTCAATAGCTAGGTAGTGATAGAAAATAATGGACTCTGTAAGTTGTGAGATGATGTCCCCAGTCTGGAATTGATTTTGACTAAATGTTGGGCAGATGTGTGCCATGTCCAGCTCATATCTATTCTAGACATAACCAGTACATTGGTGCCTGAAGTCAGCAAGAACATAGGTACCAAGAAATAAAACAATACAGGAGTTGTGGATTTTATTTTCCTCTAGAGAGTCAGTTGTTGCTAACCAACATACTCAAGATGGTGGGGGTTATAAGGAAAGAGTAGCAAACCCTACTAATTGCTCTATCTTGGCATTCTTCCGAGCATAAGAATAATCATAGCATAAGCATGGCATCGTCTCTAGTCCAGATCTGGTAGTAGACACTATTTTATAGATGAGGTTAGGTTTTAATTTGGCAAGAACACAGAATCACTGTAGAAGCAGAGATGTGGTGTCTGATTCCTGCCAAGCATCCCAGATAACCCAAAGATGCATCCATGTCTTCCTTAGCATTACAGCTTTTTGTTTTGTTTCATTTTATGGGAACAGATGTGGGAACTAGGGCCTTACCCATACTACATAGACAACTACTGAGATATGTCCTCACCCAATTCTTCAGTCTTTAAAACATTGAAGCAGAGCATCACTGTGTACCCTGATAGTCTTTGAATTTATTAGCCTCTTGCCTTAGTCTCTTGGGTAGTTGGGATTACAGACCCAAGCCCCCCCCTCCCACCAAGCAGGACCAGTTTTTCTCCTTGACAGCACTGCAGTGGTTAATGCAGAAGTCAGTTTCTAACACCATGTAGCCTTTAAGATCTCTTTTGATTTTCAATAGCTCAAGCGTGGGCCTTGGAAGTTGGAGAGGAGTAAAATGTATTGAGTCAGTGCAAGAGACAGAATTGGCTATTTTAGAAATCTAAGTTCTGGGCCTCCATTGTATTAAACTCCTCTGGGTTCTGGAAGTCAGCAACACCAGCAGGGCTAAGGACATCTAAAGCATACAGACCTGAGAGGAATCAAATCCCAGCTCTGCTGCTTCTCCGAACTGGGTTGTGCTCCTTCAACTGCCACAGATCACACTATCCAGTCTTGCTTGTTTCAACTCCTAGGGCTTTGGAGGCATGTTGTAGTGGATCCTATAGCTTTTGGAAGCTGATGTGGTCAGACATGTAAGGGAATTGATCATGTTTCTCAGCTAAGAGAACCTTTCCTGTTGCTAAGAGAAAAAAGGCTGTTTTCTTCTCCTGCCATCTCTGGCTTTACAAATCCCCCCACCTCCAACCCCCTTTTCCTTTCTATTTTTGTAGCTTGAGAGCTTCATAGGATGATGTCGTGTATGCTTCAAGCTAGATGAGGGTGGCAGACAGGAAAACGTCAAAAGGAAACAAATTGAAAATCTGTTTTCTGCTTGAAAAGATGGCAGTTGGGTTCAGGGACCAGCATTGTGAATGCAAACATCACCACACATCTGAAAGAGGCATCAGGACTCCATAATTCCGAACAAGACAACTCCAGGAAAGGCAGTCTCTATAGGAGATAGAGGGCCTGTGTGGTGTGGGCTTCTGGAGGACCCAACGTAAAGAGATCTTAAAGATGGAATTAACAGTCATTTAATCCTTGGGCACACCTTCCTTGTATCATTTCATCAGCACAGTGAGTCATGAGGATATGTTATTCTTCACATCTTCTGGTTGAGGAAAGGATATTCAGAGAGTGGGTCAGGATGGCTCATGTTCAGGCTCCCTGAACTGCTCACCAGTGGTCTTTACTCCCAGTCTCTCGTTAGATGAAGGAAAGCTGATGTGGTTTGTGATTATGGAAGCCAGGTGATGTTGAGGGACTTTTATCCAGCACTGTTGGATCCTCCTACTGATTCCTCTTCCAATGGCTTCTGCCCAAGCTCCCTCCAACCCACTCTCTGCATAGCAGCTAGAGTGAACTTTTACAAACCAACCGCATAGGAAATGCTGCATCACTCAAATCCCTAACTCCAGGGCAGATCCACTTATTAACCTCCCTATTAGACGGAACCTCCCACCCTGTCCATGCTGCGTCCAGCTACAGGTGTACCCTCCTCCATCTTAGATGCCTTCAACTCATTCCTGCATTTGCTCTTGCTCTTTCTTCTGCCCTGGAGATGAGGCGATGAGGTCCTAATCATGTAGGACTTAGTGATTATGACTTGAGTAGGTCCCTACCCTAGTGTTCCAGTTGTTGTTATTGTGATAAAACAATGATCAAAACCAACTTGGAGGTGTTAATTCATCTTACAGGTTACAGTCCATCCTTGAGGGGAGTCAGAGCAGGGACCTGGATGTAGGAATGGAAGCACAGACCAGAAAGGGCCTCTGCTTAACTGCTTGCTCTCCATGGGGAGAGCTCAGCTTACCCAAGATATCTGCCCAAAGGTAGCACAACTCAGAGAGGGCTGCCCTCTCTTACATTATCCATCAATCAAAAATATGCCCCTAAGACACACCCACAGGCCCATATGATGGAAGCAACATCTCAATGTGAGGGTCTCTCTTCCCAGGTGACTCAAGTTTGTATCAAGTTGACAAAAAATTAAGTAGCATCTCCAGTCACTTCGTACTACGTGCCATCATCTATTTCAGTCTGGGTGATTAATACCACTCCACAGTTCCTCTTGGTTTACTTACTTATTTTCTGTGTCTTCACTGCAGAGGAAATTCCAAGCCAAGCTGCACTCTATAAAATAGGAGTAGGCATAGAACAGAGGTAAGCTCCTGGCAAATATTTACTGAGTTGTTGCTGACAGTTGAGGAAAGGCTGGCTTGCGTTGGAAGAAGGAAGAAATTAAGCTTTGTTTAGGGAGCTCCACTCTGTTTATCTCGTTATATTCTCACCACAACCTCACGGAAAAGCTCATCTGATTCCCATTTTATTGATGAAGCAACAGGGACTCAATCCTTCCATGTGGTGTGGTTGCGTCTGTCTTTCAGTGCCCACAAGCCTGCTCCCAAGGTGGCATACAGAAACCACGTGCAATCAGGAGGGTGCCTCTATAGCGGTAAGCTCCTGTGCAAAGACATTTCCTGGGAAGTGGCAGTTGGGAGTGAGTTTCCATAATAAATCACTGTTGCTTGCCCTAAAGCCCATACATTCTGGGGAGCAGACACAGACCGCCTAAGGAGAGCGCTGCTGCGCGGAGACCAGTGATGCTGTGGTTGTTTAGGAGGGAGTGGTAAGTGGGTGTTGAGGCTCCGTTCCTTAGCAGAGCCCACATTGTGGCCAGGTCCAGTCAAGCCACTCTTGCCGGCGCTCATATCCTGAGTTAGGTGGCGAAATGCTGAGGGGCTCTCCTATTCGGGGGAATGCGGTAGTGATGTATAAGGTATGAAAGATGTGGCCTGCAGAGAGCCGGCACTATCTCTACTGCTGCTGCTGCTGCCACCGCTGCCGCCGCCACTACTGCTGCCAGTAGAGCTGCCGGGAGTGAGCCTCCCTTCTTCCAGATACCCAGCTCCGTTGCATCTCCTGCTCCCTGGCCCGGCACGGACCTCCTCGCCCCAGGGAACAAAAGCAGAGTCCAGTCGCCCTGTTCTGCAGCCAGAGGATGATGAGTCGAGAGGGCTGATCAGAGTGTGGTCTTCAGCGGCTGGAAGGTAGGAGAGGGTGTTGCGCCCAGCGGCCGCGGCGTGGGAAGCTAGGGTGGGCGCGCCAGGGCAAGGGTGGCTTCAGGCATCCAGCCGTCTGATGGGCGACTTATGAACCCTGCAGGGTGGTGGTCTGCAGCGCAGCGACCGCAATGCCCACTGCGGGCTGAGAGGCGCGTTCCCGCAGCCACGAGGGAGCCCCTGCATGGGGACTGGAGGCGGAGGAAAGAAAAGTCTGAAGCCCAAAGCCAAGCGGTGGTGGCTGCAGAAGGGCTGTCCCCGGTTCTTGGACTTGGTGGTGCGTTTCGCCGCGCTGAACGGCCAGGCGGCGGCCGCAGTGTGCGCAAAGTTTTGGGTAGCGCGCAAAGGCGCAGGCGAGGGCCGCGCACAGAGGTGTAAGTTGTGGCCAGAGAGCTAGGGCGACCCCCAGGACCACCAGCGGGGTTTGCCTAGGAGGGAGACAGGAGGATTCTGCTCCCCTCCAGCACAGAGACTAGGTTGGCGCCGCGTCGTTTTAACCCTTTGATCCCCGGGGAAAACAACTTCATCCGCGTTGGAGCCTGCTGGACTCTGGCAGCTTTGAGGCTCCTGGTTTGAGCCTCCTGTGGTCGTGCGCAATTCTCTGCTCCTGTCGCGTTTTCATTTCTAGCCTCTTCGGTTTAGCTCGCCTGGGGTTTTTCCCTAGTTCTGTATTTTTTAACCCCTTGGACCACTGCATTCATGTTTCCCTATCTCCTCGCTAGATTGACTCTTGGATGCTGCTTTGAAAAATGAAATGATTAATCAATTAGGTTAGTGGCCAATTAGGCATAACCTTGTAGGAAAATAATTATATCGGGCTCTCGGTTTCCACCGGTGATGAGGCGGGAATCGAGCCCAGGTACTGGGGGGGTTGTTCCCAAAAGATAGTACTGATGGTGGTGGTGGTGGTGGGGTGTGCGTTCTGGAATTTAAGATTAAGAAGATTCAAATGTGTGATGGTGACTACTGAAGTGGTAGGGTCGACGGAGGAGTGAGTGAGTGAGTGAGTGTGTGTGTGTGTGTGTGTGTGTGTGTGTGTGTGTTTCAGTTTTTTGCTGAGAAAATTAACCCTTGACAGCCTAGTCTGGATCGACTTTGCAGGCAACATGGTGTATCCAACCGCTTGGAGGAAAGGTGTGTCCCCTTGCATGCCTGACCCCCAACACACACACACACACACACACACACACACACACACACACACATACACACACACACACCTCTCTAAGTGGCTCGCTCCCTCTGTGAATTGCAGCACCTCATAGCGGCTTTTCTGAGCTTTGGGAAGCTGAGTTTAGGGGACTGAATCTTAGTTTCATGTAGGAAGAATCGCATCGTTGCAGACAGAGCTCTCTGTACACTGCTCAGCAGAACACATATCTCCCCCGATTGTGCTAAATAAAGCCCCTATTAAATGGGAGCAAAAGGGAGACAATCTGTTTCCAGGGCTGGGAAGTTCTGCTGCATAGCGAGGCTTTTTTTTTTTTCCTTTCTTTTTTGGAACCACTGGTGGGGTTTGGCACTGCAGTATTACAATACAGCCATATTAAAAAGGTCTTCAAAGCTTAGAGCCCTCCACCGCTGCAGGATCCTCTTCTATACACTTCCATGATCAACAGCTCCTTTGCAGGGTGCATGCAGCGGATTCCAAAGGCGATGTGTGTGCTTTTTAACCCCTTTATGCGTCGAGCTTAAGCTACTTCTGACTGTTTTAGTCACCTGTATATAAGATAGTAGAACCCTACTCAGAAGGAAAAAACCTGGAGGTGTTTCCTCAGACAAGATTTTGCAACAGGTCCTATGTTTGAGGTTTCGAGTAATGGATCCCTTTGGCGTTCAGTGTCAGGGCTCCGTTCTCTAGCGGTGATACCATTAGGGTTGGACCCAGTGGTCTCGGCAGCGGCAGCGCCTGCAGTGCTGACAGTAGCTGGTTCTGAATTTTATGGTTCCCACCCCCTCCCGCCCCCATCTACTCCTCCCATCCAGCACAGCAGTAGCTGGGCAGTACACTGACAGCAGGGCTACCTCCTTCCCAATGCAGAGAGAGGGTTGGCTGGGGCTAACTGGAGCTGACTGGGGCTGGCTGGGGCTGGCTGGAGCTGGCTGGGGCTGGCTGGGTCTGGCTGGGGCAACTTAGCAAATAGGAATTGGTCAGCTAGCAGAGTGTTCTAAGGATACTGGTATCCAGGGGCAACTGCTGGTCATAGTGGCTACCCTTCAATACTTGCTGTTTGTCAAGAATCTTTCCCCCTAGAAGTTGGACTCAGCCAGTTGCTTTGCACTCAGAATCTACAATATTTGTTGTAGATTCTGGTGCTAGCCAAGACCTTGCTTTTTTTTTTTTTTTTT
>NW_022196900.1:62853150-62862531 GCF_008632895.1 Mastomys coucha
TCTAAAATTGACTTTTTTTTTTAATAGTAGAAGGAGATATGGAAGAGAATGAGGGGAGTGGAAAAGAAAGATGCAAATGGGTCGGGGTGGGGTGGCATTGATGAGAAAAGAAGAGACAGAGAAAGCTCAAGATTTCAGATATAGCCAGAGAGTGGGAAAGAGGAAAGAGATGGGGAGAGAAAGGGTGAGAAGGGGATTCGGGGACAGGAACAGAAAACAGTAACATTAGCATCAAGAGAACAGTACTTGTATGAAGCACCCGTCTTCTGACTTGAAGGAAAAAAGTGAGAGGACCTCAAGCTGCACAGGCATTGTTCCAGAGAGGATCAAGGCTTGGAGCACAGTTGACAGGATCTGACAATTACTAAATAAGTGTGGCATCACAGAAAGCCCTTAACTCCATCTCTCATCCTTGCCTGGGGTTTCTTGTTGGTGTAGTGGGGGCCAGACTGGATGTGTTTGCAGGACAGTGTTGCCATGCCTCATAGAGAGCTTGCTTTTGACTGACTCATTCCAGGCTGAGCATCTAATGATAAGAGGGAGGTGTCTGTTTGGGGATCCTTCTTCCATGGAATGGACTACTTGTTTTACTTTTTAAGGGTAATATTTATTTAGCCTTGGGGAAGTAAAGTGGGGGGACAGTGAGGTAATGGGAAGTGAGTCAGTGGTTTCTCTTCTTCAGCCTCCGACTCCCCATGCAGGTATCAGAACAGGCTCATCTGCAGCTGGTATGATCTTTCTAAAAGATGCCTTTGATCACATTCCTTCCCAGATCAAAACCATAAAGGGCACCCTACTGCCTAGAGCATATTATTCAAATTCCTGACCACAGACATCAAGGCCTTTCACTGTCTGGCCTCCTCCCTCCCTCTCAGGGTTTCATGCATGCATTTCAACACATAAACACTCACATGCTTGCACTCAGTACTGCACATACCTATATGCACAGAATCACACATAAACATGCATACAGTAACGCTTATATAAACACACATCCTGACATCCATCCGCACATGGTCACACATACTGTCATACACATATGTACATATTACATCAATCCCACATATGCACACCAAGCTGTACTTAAGGCATTGCATGCACTCTTGTCTACATGCATAATCATGTTCACAAATACACATCCGATATATTATTCACACATGTATATGTATGCTTACAAACACATAAGCACATGCACACATAAAAGCAGCGTCACAAGCCTTTATATACATACACAAAGTCTACTTAATCCCATATCCCTAAACCAGATGGACACAGCACCATACCCGCATTCATTCTCTCTAGACATACCAACACAGAGACCTGTATGCATCCAGAGGTATACATGCTCTCAGTTGTATTGCACTCCTCACATACTTACACATCTCCCACTTTATGTGTCTGCATTCATATCCTCTTGGCACCCCACATGTACCTTGTACCTTTGCTGCTTTCCGCATTTCAAGACCACATCACTGTTCTTCAGTCTAGTGAGCTGAACTCACCCCTCGAGATCCATCTTAAAAGACGAATTACTCAAAGACCCTTTTCCTGTATGGAATTTCTGTTCCCTCTGTTCTTGTCACATACAGCTTTGGAAGTGGGTGTCAGGAGTTCCCAGGGTCTATATCTTCCAACTGACTGTATGTTCCTTCAAAGAAAGGGACGGTTCATTTTCCTCATCCATCCCAGGGCATACTGTAACAATTGGCACAGACACATGGTTGCAGTTTAATGACCACTTCATTTAGGATGATGTGGTTATATCCCTAATGTTATAAGGGATCTAATGAAAGTGCCATTGACCTTACCCCATTGTTTCTTATTTCTACTCCCCACTTTTTTCTTTTCTTTTTCTGTTTTGGAAAGAGTATTACTCTGTAGCCTTCTTGCTGTTCTAGAACTCACTACATGGGCCTAAACTGGCCTTAAACTCACAGCATTCTCCCTATTTCTACTTCCTGAGTGCTGGGTTTATGGGAATGAGTAATGTGTCACTTGAATATCTATCTATCTGTCTGTCTGTCTGTCTATCTATCTATCTATCTATCTATCTATCTATCTATCTATCTAAACTCAAATGGCACGTTTCTGTTTAAGATACATGTAACAATCCCTCCCTTGCTTGTTTAAATGACCTACTTCTATGTTGAAAATATACTATTACACATTTGTGCTGCTGTTGGACTTTCTGCCATATTTTCCTAACTAGGAAACATGGGGGGATCATGGAGTATAGGCATGCATGTGCTCCTCAAGGCAGAAGACACACATTTGGGCGGTGCCTAGCAACTGTGGAAGGCATGAGCACTGCAAACCACTGGGATCATTTTAATCAATGAGACAATAATATGAATTGTGATTAGTTTACAAGTTACATTAGATAGTCTCATTAGGTGCACTAAATCTCCTATGTGACAGGCTCACAATCCACACTCTTACAGAAGAGGAATGATGGGCTTCACAAGGCTCTATCAATTGGCCAAGTCAGAAAAGGGAAGGATAGTAGAGTCTGGGTTGACACTCAGATCCTCATTTTGTTATCTATGTCTTTTCTAATTTGCTCTCTATAGATCTGAGGGCACCAGATATAAGCATTATAATTTAGTTTCATGTACCCAGTATCTGCTCAGAGCACACACATTTATGGTGTCCCTTAGCCCATGTCTTCAGGTACATTTCCAGTGAGTTGTTGTGATGGGTTGTATGACAATGGCTCCATAGGCTCATGTATTGAATACTTGGTCTCTGATTGGTAGAACTATTTGGGAGGGATTAGGAGGTGTGTCTAGTTGGAAGAGGTGTGTCACTAGGCATGGGCTTTGAGGTTTCAGAAGCCCATGCCATTCCTTGTTAGCTTTGTCTGCAAGGTGCTTGTGGATCAGGATATAAGCTCTCAGCTACTGCTTCAGTCCCATGCCTGCCTGTCTGCTGCCATTCTTGTCACTGTCATGGACTATAACCTCTGAAACTATAACCTCCAGCAGACTTTCATTTATAAGTTGCCTTGGCCATTGTATCTCTTCACAGCAATAGAAAAGTAACTAAAACAGGTGTCAAATTCTTTTAACAGAAAAATTACAGTGTCTTGAGACTTTGGTGAATAGCTGTAGATGTGACTTCAGGTCATAAGGGACCATTGAAATTTATGAATTGGGATACTTTGTCAGAGAGACAGTGGGTGCTGGAGGCCCCAGAGCTTGGATATGATAGCACCATCTGTCTTATGAGTAGAGTACCGCACTGTAGTTCCACTTACTGACAGCTTCCTATAAGACTTGGCTGAATATGGATCTTACTTCTCTCATTCTATCCTTTGATTAATCCTGTGAATAGTGTTAAGGTCTTCACTTTATCCTTAGTTAAGTAGTGTCAGCCTGGCAATGATGAAGTCTTTTCTGAGATTTTAACAAATAGGAAAGTAGCTAAGTGTCAGAAACATTGAGCACCTTGTCCTAGATCATCCAGCTGGTGTATGGAAGAGCCTGCACCTGGACTTAAGCCACTTTGGCCCAAGAGACTGTGATCTCCCCATGGTGCTGAGCGGCTTCCGGATCGCTCAGCCTAAGTATATGGCACATGGGGCTGTCTGGCCAAGTGCTCCATTTAAGAGAAGGAGACATTTATTATCTGCAAGGTTCTGCTTTCTAGGCGTCAGATGTGCTACCTGGTTCATCTTACGTTTCTCTATGGGAGGAACATGGAATGCCAACTAGTGGAGCTGGGATTTAAATACAAGTAGCTTGTGTTCCTTACTGCTCAGTTGTATACAATTCTGGAAGCTATGTAAGATCCTACAGTTTCTCAGCACTTTTGTGACTACCTTCACCTTCATTATCACCATTGTTAACTACCACCTTCATCTTTATCATCACCACCAGTACCATTACCAGTATACCACCACTGTTGTAGCAGCAGTAGCACCATAGCTATTGTTGATAGTTTCACAACAGCTGTCTCTACTGAGTATGTTTTATCTTTTGCTTATGAGTATTTTTCATACTATCCCATGATAATCAAAACAATCTCATATTTTCCTATTAAGAAACCGAGTCTCTTTAAGATTATAGAAGGCTGTGAGCTTCATTCCTACTGAACCTAGAACTGGGATTGGGACTCTAGGTTTGGTATGAGCATCTGTTCTCTGTGATTTTCTCTAGGCTTTTCCCCTGGGTCCTTGTTGCTGCCCTTAACATGCATGCTCAGCGAAGCATGAAAGCATGAACATGTCCTTGTATTTTTTCTATTATCCCAATGCTCAGTGGGACCACTGTCTAAAAAGATGCATTTTACTGACCTGAGTTTTTCCTACTGTCGTATTGAGCTGTCAGGTATATGCAGAGCTGCCTGATGTTTTGTTTATCTCTTTCAGCTCCTTAGAAATGTAATAATAGCATCACCTGCCGTGTATTCTAATAGAGCGATGGGAATAGGTAAATTGGGTCCCTTGTGATTTGAAGCCTGGGTGAGATGGAAAGACACCTTGTGGTAGAGAGAGGAGCATTTCTCAGATTGGCATAGCTACTGAGGACCACGGTGTGTCACTTTTTGGTTTTGAGAAAGGAAGTGGTATTGTTAGTGATACTCAGGATCTTTTCAGAATGACAACAGTGTCAGAATAGTTATTATCAAGTATTAAGATTCCTCCAACAGCCACACTGCAACAAACAGGTGACCTTGTGACATCAGACAACCTTTTAATTCACCTGGCAAAGCACGTGTGGTTTCTATCTCAGAAGGGGGAGGCAGAATTAAACAAGTGCAAATACTAAATAAAGAATTCATTTGTATTCATAGGCTTTTAATAAATAAAAACATGTTTCCCCCTGAAATGAGCTCTGAGCCACAGGTCTTAAGACTTCTTGTTTAGTTAACATGCAAAATGCAGCAGCTTCTTGTTTCAAAATGACCTTTTTTTTTTCTCTCTTTTTTTCTTTTTTTCTTGAGCTTAGATCTTTTGGTGACATTTTCTCCAAGCAAATATTTACAGGCACATTGGAAACTGACGGGAAGGAGGGTTTAAAATGAAAATGTTACCAAACTGAAGTTTACATCTGAGTGTAACACATGGTGTCACCATGGACAGAGTCCTAAGCACTCAAAATATTTGTCCATTTGTGGAGCTGGCTAAAAGCTACGCTCTTCTCATTTGTCAGTGTTAAGTAAAGATCATCTCGTAAATGCAGTATGGTGACCATTTCTATTTTCCAGCGTTCGGATCTATTACAGACACAAACTTCAGCTATTCACTTGCACCGTTGAACTTTCTGCTGTATCTAAGCTGGAACACCTTGGCTGATCCCTGATTTCTTTCTCCCCGAATACTCTTATGTACACAGTGTTTCCTACCCACATCTCTTCCTTTCCATATGCCCTGGTCTCTTACATCTGAGATTAGCTACCTTGGCCTGCAGGACCAATGTTGATCACCACTGATGTGGGCAGTTTTGTTTATCATTTTATAACATATAGGTGATAGAAATCAGTTGTAAGATGGGGCATGGAAAAATAAGGTGCTAGTAAAAGTCACTCGAATTCCAGGGTTTTTTTTATTAACCATCATTTTGTGACTCATGTATTGATATTAACATATATGTGCATGTGCACTTAAATAACATCTGTTGGTATATTAAACTTGATATTAATTTATCTCAGACATCTACTTTCTCATAGATTTTTGATTGGTTACAAATTGACTTAGTGACGGAAGTGTTTTCTTCTGTTATCATCTATACATATGTGTATTCAAACACAGACACACATACACACACACACACGGGGGGGGGCTTCCTCAAGTCAGTAAGTATAGATACATTCCTGTTGTTAATGACTATATAATTTTTAATAGACTGAATATGACATATATATTTCAACCATTTTCCTACTGACAGCAGCTTAATTTTGTTGACAGATTTTAAAAGATGCTGAAATTGCCAGCCTTGTGCATTAACTGTTTCTATTGATGCTCTAACTTCTATGAATAGATCCCCAAAGGTAATTTCTCTAAGCAGAAGAATCAGCCTCTTTTAAAGTGTAGTAGATGGCGCCATGTTACTTTCTAAGGAAGGAATGAATTCACATTTCCCATCACGTGTGCAAAGTGACCTTTCTCCCACTTGCTGGCAGCATGTGCGATGAACCTCAGAGGTAAGAGGTGCTGCATCACTACCCTGCTTTGTATTTTCTAGGTGTTTGATGGGCAGGAACATCTTTTCGCATTCATTATGAGATTGGATTCACTAATTCATCATCTTTGCCTAATGTTCCCTCAGGTGGTGTGTCTCATTTCATTAGAGCATCTTTTATTTGGTGGATGGTGATTTTTCTTTTCATTTATCAATAGCACGTATATCTTTCTCCCACATTACAACTTGTGGTACAAGTTGTAATGATGTCTTGTGTTTGTGTCTAAACTAGAGGGGAAGTTTCCTGACAGCAGAAATGACTATACCCACATTCAGGGCATTTCATCTTTATGTCAGTATCTCTGAGCAAGGCCTGAAAATGTAGAGATAGAAAATCCATGACTACAAATACTGACCACACACAGACTACCCGAATACATATTCATCTAACAATGATCTGTGTAGAATGATTTATGTCCATAGTGTCACATGGACTGAGATATTTCAAATAAGCAAAGTTTCAAGATGACTAATGTTCTGAAAATACTTATAAATGAATTACTTCCATGCTTTCCAAAATAGAATGATTCAGAAATATCGTTGTGAACATCCGTTATTACGCTGAGCTATACATTTGATATGCTTATGGGCTATTTAGAGGCTCAAGATTGTTTGCCTCTAAATAAGAGTAGCGCCAGACATGTGATCACATTGATTTTAAAAATCCCACTTTGATGTGTGGATTGAAACTTCTTATATCTATGATTTATATTTCTGCATCTTCCCCTCCACTGTCAGATTAGACTGTCACGTCTTGGCATTGTTCAAGGCTTTTGCATTTCCATCCACCTTTGCCATGGCTGTGGCTTAATATAAACAGGAATTATACCCATTTGAAATATTAATAGATCATGAGTTCATAGCCACCAGGTCTTGTCTGAGTGCCATTCCCCGGTATGAAATTCATTGCTTTCCACTGGAAACATCATCCTTGCTGTACTGTTGTTATTTCTTTCTTTGCAACTATATTCTGTTCAAGTGAGGCTCCTCAATATGGAGACATGACATCTCCACTAATTAGCATATCTGTCCAATTGCTTGTAACCAAAGTGCTACACAAAGTTTTAAAGGTGTCTTTATAGTGGAAGTAATGCATTTTTTCAGTTTTGTACAAGTCCGAGGCCACAGGGAGTCTGTGACCCTGAAGTCATAGCTTTCAGTCCCTTAAATAGATGTTTCCTCATCCCTAGGATGCCACACCACCTTCACGATCCATGGTGTGACATCGTCATGCCTTCCTTCTGGTGGGAAGGGAGAAAAGGGAGCAGGAGAGGATGTCCCATTTATTCTAAGTACACGGCCAGGAGCTGTACCTATGATTTAGGCTTATATCCTAATTCCTAGCATAAGGGAGACTAAGGATTATTGTTTTTACTTTGAGTGGATTTGTGCCAAAACTGAGGCTCCATTTTTTGGAAGATGGGAAGAATGGATATTGGTAGACACATCAAGCAATCCCTCTGACTCTTGTCATTCTGGTGTCCTCTCAGCTTGCTCGTAAGCTTGCCAGCACTTGTGTGCAAAGCAGATGTCGCCCACTTCCTTTGCACCCACCCCCCCTGCTATGTGGAGTATGAGAGAGCTCTGCAGCATGAACAGCTTGGTTCCCAGTCTTTCCCTCCTTGTTCTAAAAACGTTCCCTCCTTGTCCCCAGATTGAGGAATCAGTCTCACTTTAACAGAATATAGTTGCAAAGAAAGAAATAACAACAGTAGAGCAGAAGTTACATTTCTAATGGAGAAAGTAATGATCTTCACACCAGGGAATGGCACTCAGACAGAACATGGTGGCTATAAACTCATGACCTATCAATATTTCAAATGGATATAATGCCTGATTATATTAAACCACAACCAGGGCAAAGATGGATGGAAATGCAAGAACACTGAACATAAAACTAGATCAGCTTACAACACCAAGGCCAGGGGATCGTCTGGGATGATGTTTTTTTGTAACTTAGCCTGTGTCCTGTGTAGTCCTTGGTTTTTACTTAACTTCCATTTCCAGCTTTTAGGGGTTCAGGTGTGGAGACCTCATGCTTTGCGAACAGGTGTGTTGGGACAACTCTGTGAGAGTCAAGAGGAAATCAGCCCCCTGCGAATGAAGGAGGGAGTTTGAGGGCTTGAGAATCTGACCAGGCTTATGAAGAAGGGTCCCCTGGTGATCAACAGATTGCATCATCTCGCCCCTGAAGTCTCTACACCCCACAGGCTCCTGTTGCCTGATTAGTAGGAAAACAAGCCTTCTCATACCCCAGACTGACTCTGGAGTTGAGCTTGCTTTAGCCAAGTGGCTGATTACAACTGCTCTCCCTGTTTGCAAAGTAGAACTGTGATTTCACTTTGAAAGGGGAGGGAGGATCCCAGGCAAGATGCATAAACACGTTCTTTCTCTCTTCAAATTAAAAGTCAAACGAGAGGTAAACCTGATTTAGATGAAGATGAAGCCATGTGTCTTATTTCTCTTAAAGTTGATCAAGAACTTTAGGCTGTGTAGCTATATCAGGTTTCTGGCCTTTTCTAAATTGGTCTAAGCTGATGACAACAGCTCTTCTTGTCCCTCATGGAGAGCATGGGTGGCCTTTCATGAAGGAGCACTGAAAGGACCCTCTGCGATTAGAATACCAAGGAAGGAGCTGTCCTGTCATTTCTCTTGGGTTCTTGGATGCCAGGGGCATCACCTGAGCTGAAAGATATTTATAAAGGATGTTGGGTAACCTACTGCAGGCTACTGCATGCATACAAAGACTTGGGAGCCCCAAGCAGAGTTGAAGGTGGATATTCATCATACCCTGAAACTGTTGGAGTGAGCACAACATTTCTAGGGACAGGGAGACGTTCTATATCCAAGCTGCTCTGAGGGGTTACTCTATGCACTAAGGTATACCTGCTTTGACTCCATCCTTTCAAACTTCATGCAAACATGTCATCTAAAGTCCCTCAACACTCCATTGTCATGGGTGCTTTGGGTGGAAGTTCAAAGGAGCGCACATATAATATAGTCATTGATGTGTTAGAATGGTGGGTCACATCAGAACATACCACACTAGGCCCAGACAGTTCCATGTGTAAGAGGTTTAATTGAGAGGGAGAGAGGGGGCAGTAGCAAGGAAAGAGAGGGAGAGGAGAGAGAGAGATGGAGGAATGTTCCCCATGTATGTATGTATATATGTGTATATATATATATATATATATATATA
>NW_022196900.1:62862541-62872503 GCF_008632895.1 Mastomys coucha
TATATATATATATATATATACATACATATATATATATATGTATATATATGGGTTTTGACGTAGTGGCTGCAGGTAAAGGTGGGAGGTGAGCCCAATGGATTCTGGTAATATGGCAGCGGTTGCCATGGCAACAGGTCTGTGAGACCCGCCCATGCATCGCCAGAGACCTTAGATGCCCTGAATGTAAGAGTCATGGTGCTGCATGAGCCTAGAACACATCTGCTGTGGTTACAAATTCACTGTCTGCCCTTGGTTTTACTGGAAAGATAGATCACCCCCTTTTCTTTGAAAGGACAGGCTGGAAGTGCTGTGACCTTCCTATGTCCTTCTAGAGAGCAGAGTGGAAACGTGAAGTGGATGTTTCCATAGAATATCACACCTTTTGTTGTGATCATAAAAGGAAAAAGAGCTATAAGAATATGTTCTGGCGAGGTGTGGGGGAAGGGGGTGCCTCGGCGGGCCTATGCCTAGGCATCCCCTCCCCCTGAGGGACCAGACACATGCCTGCTGGTATAGTGGTATAGTATAGAATAGAGTTGATTTAGGGCATGGGGAGGGGAGTTAAGAAGGTAGCAGAGGCAAAGAAAGGCAGAGAGAAGGAGAGAGTAGAGAAGTAAGGGATGGCCATGACCACGTGGAGCAGGGGGGCAGGGAATGGGGAGAGAGAGGGAGCAAGGGGGGAAGAGACAAGGGAGAGAAGCAGGAGTAAGAGAGAGAGGAGGGGCCAAGCAGCCCCTTTTATAGGGCCAGGTATCTGTGTGGGTGGAATTTATACAGAATGCAAACACCCTTGCTCAGAAAACCCCAGACACCACAATAGCCTTCAAAATGAACTCCAAACTCCTTGACCTGAAAGAGCTGTTCCCCAGTCTCATTTCTTTCCAGTGTTCTCTTTACCTGCTGCCTCCCTCCTTTTCCCTCCCTCCCTCCCTCCCTCTCCCTTCCTCTCTCCCTCCTTCCCTCCCTCCCTCCCTCCCTCCCTCTCTCCCTCCCTCCCTCCTACACTGCTGAGAAGACCTTTGCCCAGGACCATATTCTTCTGTCCTCCATGTCTCTGGGCCTGCTGCCCTCTGCACCCCAACCACAGCAGAAATTCTGTTCCTGCTCTTCATGTGTCATTTGACAAAATTTTACCTCCCCTTCCAGAGTGAGGCATCCTTACCTCTGTGGAACCTTCCTCACACCCTTCCATGCATATCTAAAGCTCCCCAGCAATCAGTCTCTACACATGCTGTGAGCTTTGGTCTATCTGACTATCTGAGTTACTGAGAGTTTCTCAATTTACACTGTCTTAATGTTTATATCCTAGGCATTGTGCTAGCTGCTGGGATGCAGTGGTTACATAAATGGGTGAAAGACCACTGGTGAAGGCCACAGGCCTTAAAGTGACCACATGACCTTCTCACCATGCCATTGTACAGGCATTCCCAAGTTAAAGGTTGCAGGGCTATTTTTCAAAGGGCCAATAAAATGATACACATTAGGTGCCCCAGTGAAGTACAGGGGAAAGGAAGAAAGTTGACTGTTTGGATCATGCTCCGATTATCATCATTATTGCAGCTGTCCAATAATTGGTAACGATTCTTCCAGTCCTCCCTGGGGGAAAGTGTGAAGTGGCGATCTGAGATATTTCCAGCACTCTTCAAAGTGCTTTGAAGCCACCAGTGCTGTGAGGAGTGAAAAGTGACAAATTGACAGAGGTTACCATCAGGCAAAAAATCACTCCCAGAACAACCCAATAGCGGGGAGGGAGGATGCCTCCTGGCATCAAGCTGCAGCGCCTGTACTGCCACTGGGATTTTACAAACTATCCTTCTCTCTATAACCTAAAATATTCCCTTTAAAAAAGAGAAAGAAGTTATGACACTGAGATGAGACCCTGTCAGGACTGTCGGTGATGGTCAGACGTTTCCCAGGAACTGTTTGGAAGCCCATGTCCTGCTGTGTTCTCTCTGTGAGTGTGATGTTAAGACAGTAGGAGCTTCCAGCTGATGTCAGGAACCAGCTTGGAAGACTGCAAATGTCTTCTTTGTGCCAAACTCCCAGCAGAGTATCTTACCCAGAGTAGCTGTGTTTCCACAGAATACCTTCTCTCTCTTCTCCCCGTGGCTCTGTGCTGATTTCACGACATCCAATTCACTGAACAGTTATTGATCCCCTACTGTGTGCAGGCAGCACTGCTGACTCTCATATGTGTGTTTCTCCCACCACACCAGCATTTCCACCATATTTTCTTATTAGAACTGAAAGCAGTGGAGTACCTGGCATCTACTGTTTTAAAGGGACAACATATTGTCATTTTTTTATTTGTATCATTTATTATCTTTGCATAAATAGTTTTTATTATCAGATCTTGAATTATAGCATAGCAGGAGAGAGAGAGATGTTGTGTGTATGTATATACAAGTTTTTCAATCTTAATATATTGTGATAAAAATAACAGAACAAAACAGCCTCCCCGTCCCCACTCCAACCAACCAAACATGAAAGAAACATAAAAAGCCTGGGTTTGGAATGCAAAAGCCTAATTTGAACTATGACCTCAGTGCTGTGCTTGTGTGATGCTGGGCTCAAGCTTCCAGCCTCCTAGCTCTGCCTGCAGATGCTTTTCTCTCAGGCAGGGAAGCCATTTTTCTTCTCTCTTGTTGCTCCAAGTTGCTGTGAAGAGCTGCTGCATGCATACCTAAGCTATGAACCAGGAGGGCCTGTGTGCATGCTTACAGGCTCCCATGACTGCTAATATTCTTCTCCGTTGCAATATTATTCCCACTTTGCTTTTGCCTCTGGGTTGATTGAAAGAGACACACCACCTTTCCTTTCTCATCCAGGCTATCTTGAGCGAGGAGGTACCACCTCCCCCTCTGCGTCTTGCATGGGGCCCTATCTGAGCACAGTGTTTTATCTGCTGGCCTCAAAGGAGGCCATTTGTCCCCTGCTAAATGGGCTGTTGCTATGTGCCTCTGCCCCTCAGCACCTGAGGCTCCATTCATGGGAGAATCCAACCGTGGCTCTCAGGAGCATCTCAGGACCGTTTATTAGAGGAGAGAGCTTCTCGGCAGGTTGTGCCCTCCCTGTGTAGCCTCCTTCCTCTGTAGCATGGGCTCATTAGTCCAAGTGGGGCAGGTATCTGAGGGCAGGAGGGCAAGCCACAGGCAGAAAGGCAGCCACGGGCCTATCAAAAGTCTAACAGTGGGCTCTGCCTCCAGGGTCGCCTCATCTACAGGTGGCCAATTAGCTCTAATTGGCTGCATCTGGCTACATGTGAGTGGGCCCTCTCTAACCTTGGAGTTGTGGCTGGTTCCCTTTCTTGGGCTGCTGGGCTGCTCTTATCCCATGGCCAGAGTAGAGCCCTCTTTGAGGGGCATTCACTATCAACAGCCTGCCTTTGAGAGACTAGGACATACTTTGATCAGACTGGGGCTTCCTAGACCACGTACCCTCTAGTCAGCCCTAGACTTGGGTACCCGGCAGTTAGGAGTTTAGTTGACTGGGATGCTGCTGCACTAAAACTTTCAAGTGAGAGTCCTCTCAGTCCTGGGTCTTGTGGCTTATCATTCGTACAGGATGGTGTCAGAAGTGCAGGAGGGGCCACTCTCTTCCTCTGTTTCTCCCCCGATACACACACCTACCCTAAAGGAAGGCAAAATGAATAGTAATGGGACCAGGCTGAACATGCTGGCTCCTGGACTAAGAGGGTACAAGCTTGTCCCTGTATTGGGGTAACTCTGTTTCCTTCTCTTTTTACTCTTACAGACCAGGTAGTCAGGAAGAAATGAATTTGCAAGGGCCTTGAATTGGGACATTTCCATGGCTGGGGGCTTGAGCACTATGTTCAAACACCAGTTCTGTCACCAACAGAGTGGCTAGCATTTCACACTCTGCCTTTTTTGTTCCCAGCTCTGCAACAGTGAGGATGATAGGTACTGGAGCTGCTTCATGGAGTGCTGCTGGGCATTAAGGGAAATGAGCACTGGCCCAGAGGAATAGCTCATTAAATATTTGCTAATTAGCATTTTAAATTTATGACTAACTCCGCCCAGGCTCAGGTGGAGGTAGCGAGGCAGGGTGCATGTGGGGAATGGTTCACTGATGGGGCTAACTTTGTCCTTTATATAGCTATTTGGAGACATGTGAGGGATGAGATTGAATCTTCACCTTCTTCTACTCTGCTGGGATCTAGATGAGAAGTCATTCTATCCAAACTTCTCTTTCAATCAAATAGATGCCCCCTTTCTCCAATTTCCTTGTGGTTTTCACAGCACTGGTACCTAGAGAGTCCAGGACTCTTGGAGGCATGAGCTGAGTGAATGGTACAGGTTCTAGTATCATTTCCTGTGCTTGCCTCAGGAAGAAGTCCAATCCTATAACAAGATCCTCCCTGGAGGTCTGGTTCCAGGAAATGTAGTCCCAGGGAAGTACTTGTAGGCCCCTGTGTGTGCCTTCTTGGTCTGTCCTAGCATTGGATGTCCTGGAACTAGAGAGAGGGTTTGTGGAGTGAATGTTAATGAGTGATTTGAGCCCTTGCAACTTTCCAGAGCTGTGATCTTAAGACAGTAAGGTTAGGACATGTGCTCCAGAAGAGCAGAGGTCCATTCCTTCGATGGCTACCAGTTCTCTTCCCTGGCCACCCCTATTTTTCTCCCAGTGACTGAGCAAATTGCCCCCTTGGCTGGATTTATCTTAGAGGTGACAGTTTTCCAAGTGGCATGGAGTTTCATCTTCACAGGTCTCTTTGTGTCCCAGTACCCTGTGTTTCCTTTTATGCCACTTGTCACAAAGGTATCCCATACTGCATACTTGTGTGGGAGTGGGAGGGAGCATGGACTCGCTCTCTTTGGCCATTGCCAACACTCTTGAGTGGAGCCTAGAGTCAATGAGACTTCAACAAATGAGAGAATGGTTGTGTCCAGGCTGGGCCCACGACAGGGAGGCAGGCAGGTGTGTCTTCCAGGACCCACTTGCTCTCAAGCCGGGCATATCTGACAGCCCTGGCTCTGCTGTTGGTTACTATCAGGCTCAGCCTTTATTTTTCTCATCGTGTTTAAAATCCACCAGTTGCCCAATAGTATAATTTCCTAAATGGTTTCATTTCAGCTCTGCTAATTAAAGAAAACTGAGCTCCCTTTGAAGGCTTACTTTGTGTATGGCTGTCACTGGTGAGTGTCTAGACTGGCTGTCAATCACTGACAATAGCTTGCCGTTCGGGAATAATTTAAGTTTAGGTCTTTCTTTCACTCAGGCATTCATACTCTGTTATGTGTTTTCATACTGAGTTGAGAACAATCTGGGGTGAGAAACTGTCATGTGTTCTGAGAGCTAAAATGGAGAGTGCTTTTTCAATTGCAAATGTCTGTGGTCCAGGACTTAGTGTAACATGGAAGCGAGATCCCAGACTGAGCAGTAAAACTTTCTAACTTCGGGTTTGGACATTAAGTACCTGGGTGACCTTCATAGAATTTTCTCAGGGTCTGAGCTTATTTCTTTAGACAATGAGTAAAGGACATTGGTGCTTTGAGTTGGAAACCATAATGGGAGTCTAAGAAAGGGCACACTTTCTGGAGGGTACAGTTGTGCCAACTGGCATGGATATCTTCTGATCCTGCAGGGCAGGGCTTCAGGGCAGGGTTTGTACAGATTCTGAGGTGGTCATGGGTAGTCAAGTAGCTCTTGGTGAAGATTCCAGCTCTGGATGCTTCACTCACTGTCTGGGAGATCAGACCAAGTAAATCACAGGCAACCAGAATTCCTTTGGAGTCAGCTGGGGATAAGTTTACCTGGCTCATTTTCCCTCGACTCCATATAAGCTCTCTAGCTCTCATTTTAGGAGAGAGTCCTCACTGAGAAAATGCCTCCATTAGACTGGCCTGGCTGTAGGGCATTTTCTTAATTAATGATTGATATGGAAAGGCTCTGGGTGGTGGATCTGGGACAAATAAGTGAACTAAGCAAGCCATGGGGATCAAGTGAGGCTTGGTGGTCTCTGTTCCAGTTCCTGACTATAGTTTCCTGCCTTGAACTCCTGCTCTGACTTCCCTCGGTGATAGACTGAGACCTAGAAGCTGAAATAAACCTGTTCCTCCCCAGATCATATTGGATCATTGTCTTAGTTAGGGTTATCATCGCTGCAGTGAGACTGTGACCAAAGTAACTTGGGGAGGAAAGGGATTATTCAGCGTATGCATTCACATCATTCACATCACAGTTCATCATCAAAGGAAGCGGAATAGGAACTCAAGCAGGGCAGCAATCTGGAGGCAGGAGCTGATGCAGTGCCATGAAAGGGTGCTGTTTATTGCTCGCTCCTCATGGCTTGCTAAGTCTACTTTCTTATAGAATCCAAGACCACAAGCCCAGGGATGGTTCAACCCACAGTGTGCTGGGACCTCCTTAATCAACCACTAATTAATAAAATGCCCTACAAGCTTGCCTATAGCCTGATCTTATGAAGGCATTTTTCCAATTGAGGCTCCCTTCTCAGATGGACTCTAGATTGTGTCAAATTGACATATTTATCACAGCACTAGAAACCCTAAGATACCTGCTCATCAGGTTGTTACAGATACTGAAATGATATAAACTGAGTTTAGCTTTCACATTACCCTCCTCTCCCTCTGTCCTCTTCTTTCTTTTCTTTCTTCTTTCTTCCTCCATTCTCTTTCCCACTCTTTCACCGTTGGGGGATTAAACTCAGGGGAAGATGAGCCCTGTCAATATTTTCTTATTCTTAATTTACACTAGGAGAACATGAAAAAAAAAGTGGCGGTTATGAAAACACTCCCTTATTTGCGTCATACTAAGAAAGAGGTAAAACAACATACACATGGTATTTTCAGTGACATTGCCTCATAACTTCATTTATTGAGATGATATTTACTTACTGACTGAGCATCTACTGTGTGCTATGGAGCTCTAGGCTCTGGGACCCAGCACTGAACAGTATCTGCTTGGATACTGTTTACATCCCTGTGGGAGAGATGGGCAATGGGCAAATAAATAATGCAATGCCATTAAAGCTAGTAAATGGCAAGAGAAATGGAGCGGCATGAAAGGCAGAATCCTGGTCCTGCAGCTCATGATCAGAGAGGGCTATATAGGGTGGCAATATTTCACCACACAGCCCTGTGCTCGAGGGTCCATGCCGCTTCCTGCTGTCCCCTGCTTCCTACTCACCATTCAACAGCAAGTTTGTCTGGTACAATCCCCAAACACTGGCCTGGTTCTGAACATGCTTCTGCCCCACCCTTGGAGGCATTCTCTCTTCTATGGAGGGCACTGTCTGCCATTCAGTATTTTCACGTTCTGCGTCCTCTTCCTTAGACCTGAGCTCTTCATGGTCACGAGCTGCTCTTCCACTGAGCTTCAGTGGCAGCCATGGTGCTGAGCCCTGAGTGAGTTCATTAATAGTGCATAGAGGGAGCAAAGGAGGGAGGCAGCCATTGATTCAGGTGCCAGCCCATCACGGTTACCTGTGGCAAGCATAAGGTAGCCACGGCCTGATCCCTGGGACGTCAGTCAGCAAGGAGAGAGGCACTTTCTGAGCGCCTCTTCCCATGAGCTGCCTAGGCTGAGGTGGGCAGATATGCCCTTTCACTTCAGTGTCAGGCCCCTCCTCCCACGCTCTTCTCAGGTGTCAGTTTGCCTTAGACAGCTCTGTGACCTTGGCAAAACTCCTAGGTTTTGGTGGACCTTTTGTATTTATTTGCCTTTGTTTGAAACGATTTGCTTGTTTTTGGTTTCGTTGGTGGCAGTTTTTGTTTCTTTTGTTTTGTTTTAGATAGTATGGTGGTTTAAAGCAGTGAGTGAAAGGTTCCAGTGTCAATTAGTTTACAGAAGGAAGAATGAAGTCACACAATATACAAGTTATAGGGAAGAGTCAGGCCAGTTTGGTCTGAATACAAGCTTTGGCCCTTGCTAGGATGTTTAGCTGTTACCATTCACTTCAGTCTAAGTTTTCTCATCTGTGGAAACATGACACCAACCTTACCAGGCTCTCCTAAAGATAGAGCAAGAAGCTGTCCAAATGGACAGGCTCACATTTGAAATTTAGACCCTACATGAGGCTTATTCCCATTTGGTTACTTTTAAATCAAGATAACCAAGTGTATGGTGTCAGTGCTTACACAAACAGGCCGGCAGTGTGTCTCGTGCGTGCGTGTGTGTGTGTGTGTGTGTGTGTGTGTGTGTGTGTGTGTGCACAGAAAGCCCTGCTTCACACTTTGTAGTATCAGAACCATCACAGTCATTATCACCATGCCCTGACCAGGCTGAAGTGTGGTTCTGCGCTCTAAGCATCCTGCTTGCCTTGTGTCTATTGCTGGACTTTTTATGCACTTTAATTATTTTGTCCAGCCTGGTCCTACCATGCCCTCCCTCATATTTGACTGCAGCAAGCTGTCTTGAGACTTGAGTTTTATGTCTGTCTACAGTCAGTGTATGGAGGGTTTTAGTCACAAGTTACAAGCCACATCTTCTGGCTGGTCTGAAAGTCCATTATCTTCCAAAGGGTCTTCCTCTGCCTTGCCTGTGATATCTAATCTTTAAATAAGAATATTCTCAGACCATGGAGGGATTGAGATGAAAATTAAAGTGTTGCCCCATGTTGTATTTCTTTTTTTTTAAACTTTTCTTGCATTATGATGAGAAAAGTTACATGATTTCAATTTATCTGAATTTGTTAACATTTAAAAACATATTTTAATTAAATAGAATTGAATCACATTCTTGTTCCCCTTTTGTACCACTGCTCCTCCCATAGACCCCCCTTCAATACCCACAATATCTTTTTTGTCATATTCCTTAAAATTTATAAAATATTATAACAATAAAAATAAGTATTATAAAAGTTGTTTGACATAAAACAACAATCAATTTAACAGTCTTATGTAGATGCTCATCTACAGCAATAATAAAAATACTTTTCTCTCAATATAAATTTTAAATAACTCCAAACATATTAGCTGTATACTTAAAAATAATACATCACTACTAGTATTTTCTTAAATGAACATGGATATATAAAGTCTTTTTGTTTGTTTTGTATTTAGTAGAGTTTAAAATCTTGCCTCTTACTGTGGTACAAGCCCAAAATAAGAACAATTTTTAGATATTGGATTTCATTGTAATAAGGCTGTACTTCAATTGACCCTCACATCACCAAAGGATTTTACCTCCATGGTAGCTAAGCTGAGAGTTGACAGTTCTGCTGTGCTGAGGAATGAATTGTAGGCACGATTTTTGGATACAGACTTCCTGCTATGGTCAAAGCTATTTGACTTGAGTGAGTGACTTTATTCTTAGCCCACAGAGAACAGGAAACATTCATTTAAGAAATGGTGTGTGTATTAAGATGGTCTATCCATAAAGTCATTCACCAACTGTTTCAATGAACAATGGTTCTGCTTGGAGGGTGGCACAGACATTAGGTGAGGGTAAAAATTTGGTTCATTAGCTATGATAATTTGGAAAAGCATTCATCTTAGTGAAAGAGTAACTTATAAAGTCCTCTTCTTCAAACTTGATACAAGAGTTACAAATGTCAAGCAAAGCATTCAGTTTCACTTTGCTGTTCTCTTACAAGCCACCTCCCTAGTTAATCTTATGTTTCTTTTGGGTATATAAATACATTTGAAATATATAAGCTGTTCTGAAAACCATAGTATAGTGTAAAAACATGAAATAAACAATACTACTAATAGAGAGGCTGAGATAGGAGAAGCAAGATTTGTCTTGTACACAGCAAGACACTGTCACAAACAAACAAGCTGACAGTGTATATGGATTGTACAATGTTGGACCTATTTCTCCAATTACCAAATTAGAGAGGACATTGGAAGACAATCAACAAATTTCCAATTCCTCATATTATTGGATTTCATTCGGTTAGGATATGTTGGCAATATTAATTTTCAAATTAATATATTAAGAAAAGTAATTGTCACTTTCTGTTGTTTTTGTTGTAAGAG
>NW_022196900.1:62873618-62880744 GCF_008632895.1 Mastomys coucha
TCCTTCCTGTGATCCTGGTTATGTCAGAACTCCTCAGAGTCAAGCTGCCTCTGTCATCCTGTGATTCTGGGATCCTGTGATACTGGGCTTGTTAGATCACCTGGAAGTGTGGCTTTCTCTGTGTGTTGTGGGACTGGCTGCAGAGCTTGTGCCCAAGGTCTGCTCAGAACACTAACCCAGACAGATTGGAAGGAACTGGAGTCACTAGGCTGGCGGAGTTTGTAAGTGCCTGGTCCCGCTGGTCCCAGTTACTCCCAATGTTGGGACAGATGTTGGTTCCTGCTTACCTCTGATCCTGGGTGTGTCAGGGCACCTGGGAGTGGAACTTCCTCTGGGTGTCATGGGACTGGCTGCAGAACTTGTGCCCAAGGTCTGCTCAGAACACTCTGATCCTGGGTGTGTCTGAGCACCTTGGAGTAGAGCTTCCTCTGGGTGTCGTGGTACTGGCTGCAGAACTTGCGCCCAAGGTCTGCTCTGGACCCCAGCCCAGACAGACCGGAAGGCACCCAAGTCACTGGGCTGGCAGAGTTCCTGTGTGCTTGGTCCCGCTGGTCCCAGTTACTTCCAGTGTTGGGACAGATGTTGGTTCCTGCTTACCTCTGATTCTGGGTATGTCAGAGCACGTGGGAGTGGAGCTTCCTCTGGGTGTTTTGGGACTGGCTGCAGAGCTTGTCCCATGTTGTATTTCTAGTGTAACTTTATTGAATTTGTGATCTCAGTTAATTAACTTACTATCTCCACACTTGGTTTCTTCATATGGAAATACAACAAGGATAACGAATACCAATTGTTACCTTGTGCTAGCCACTCTGTAAGTGCTGCCAACCTATTAATTCATTAGCTTACTATAATCTAGTGAAGGTGCTGCAGTACTCACACTAAAGGTAGAACTGAGGACCCAGGCACAGAGAGGCTAGGTAAGGTTTTCAAGATCACATAGATAGAAGAGTACAGGTAGAATTCCAACTCTTGTCTATCAGGTTTCTGAGCCACTATTTTATCTACCAAATCACACTCACAACCATAACCCTGTGATCCCTGCTCTGTGGAGATGCTGTGTGGCTTAGAGAGACGAAATAAAGTGTGGGAGATGTCATAAATATCTGATCAATATTAATATCATTATGTTATACCCCCTAGAAACCCAGCACAGCTTCAGCTTAATAAACACTCACTCGGTTGCTGCATTTGGCAATGTGTCTACTGCTGATAAAGCAGCGAATCTCAAGACCAGGTATTTATCTGGGGCCGTTGTCTTCCTGAAGATGTAAACTGTCATGTGTAATACACCCGGCCCTCATGGAGAATCCTTGTAGGGAGGATGCCACTTTGTCCTTTGAATAGGTTCTTTGTTAGTGGTCAAGCTGTAGGGGGGTATAGGTGGGGCTAGTCAGCTGAAAGCCAGTCCTTCAATAAGGATCCAGGCTTTGTCATAGATCATAGAGGTGGGTCCTTTCTGGGATAGAGAAAGCACGGGTCAGGTCTGTAATTTTCTCTGGCTCCCGATACAAATACTCCACCTGCTCCTAAGCCTCAAGAGATCTGGGGATTGGTAGTGACCCCCAGCCTGGCTGTTGATTACATACAAAGCAAGGAGCAATTTTTAAAGGCTCTTCACCATTTTGCTCTCTCTTTAAAAATTAAATGCCCTGCTAGCTATTTTATTCCCAGATCTACTGGCCTTTGACAGCACAGCTTGGAAGCAAGGCTGTTTGGTGGCTTCCTGACCTGGCTAGTTTTTAGGGGCAAGAAAGACCATGTGCAGGAAAGTGACCTCGTTTCTCTTGTCAACTTAATGAAAAAGAAACGAAGGCATCTGTCTTGATGCTGTACCGTGAGAGGGGTATGGGGAGGATGCAGGAGCCTCTGACAAGGCCATATGGAATTCAGACCTCAGGGAGGTTGGCAGCTGGGCGAGTCAGCCTAGTGAGAATCAGTGAACCCTGCTCTGGGGGCAGTTAGGTCTGTGCTCCCATCTCAGGTCCTCCCCCGTAGTAGGGGACACCGTTGGCCCTTTTTATATCCCATGTTAAGCAGGTACTCGCTGTACCAGCGTGGTTAAAAGCAAGCTTTAGCACAACTCCCTTTACAGTACTTATTGCCTAGCTAGCTTTGAGTGGCTCATTGAGGTCTCACATGAACGCTCACCTGTTTACGCCATGCTTTCTGCTTCCTTGCCTGGCCGCCTTTTGAGATTCAGCACTCAGTCCCTTTGCATGGCTATCTCCTGTTACCTCCTGCTTGGGAAGACACCTAATCTCTAAGGCCCATCACCCCCAAGGGTCTTCCTTATCACTAAGCACAGTTTCTGTGAAGCCCAGGACCCAGGTCCCAGAGCCCTACCTACCAGACAGTCTCTCGATGCTTGTGCATGGGCTAAACATGCCTGCTCACAGCTCAGAAGTTCTATGCTTCTAGCTTTATTTGCTATTATGGGCACCTAATTTCCAAAACAGACATAAAAAAACACTGGTTTCTTCTTTTCAGAAAAAAAAGTAATAATTACAATCCTTTATACTCATGTAGAAATTCACACTTGACAAAACATTTCTCACATTTATCGTCCTGTACTTACCACCCAGTAGCTCATCAGCATTCACATTTCAAAGTAGTTCAAGGCTGCTGCTGGATCTTATCCAACTTCTAGAACCAACTCAGGTAACCCAGCCTAGCCATCCTCCAGATGCGCTGCCAAGGGCTGTGTGGCCCCACACACCATCCCACAAGTCTTCCCTATACTAATGGTCTATTAGTTACTTTTAGCATTGCTATGACATAATAGTTAGCAGCTCATGCACTGAGACTGATTCAGCTCATGGTTTTAGTTCATAATGGTGGGGAAGTTTGGTCCATGTTGGCAGAAATTTAAGGCAGCTGGTTATCTTATGTTAGGCAAGAAGCAAAGAGACCTAGGCTAGAACCAGATGTAAGTGTGAGTTCAAGGCCTGCCCCATGTAGTTTACTTCCTCCTGCTCAACCTCATATCTGAAATCTATCACTTCTCAAGGCAGCACCACCAGCAGGGGAACACAGTGTTCAGAAACAAGCCTGTGGGGAGCATTTCACACTCAAACAATAATGATGCTGATCAGAGGAATCCTGGACCCCACCAATGGACCAAGTCCTCTGAGCCTGGTGGGCCTGAGCCTCTGGTCACCCCTCATTCTCAGGAGACCACTTTCTTGATTTTGTTGTTGTTGTTTTTTACTCTTCTCTCTGTCTCTCTGTCTCTTTGTCTCTCTGTCTCTCTGTATCTCTCTGTGTGTGTGTGTGTGTGTGTATGAGGGAGAGACAGAGACAGACAGAGATAGAGAGACACAGAGACACAGAAATAAAGGGACACAGGAGCAACTGTACTATGGGCAAAATGGAGGCCCTCCCCATTAAGAGGAGGCATTAGGGTCTGAGGGCAAAGCCACCTTTGTGCCTAAAAGAAGTTGTTACTCATTTTCTCCATCTGTAAAATGGAATGATCACAGAACCTCATTCAAAAGGTCCATGAAATTAATCTATAGGAAGCATGACAGCCTTTTACAAAGCAAGTGGCCACTGAAGTCTCCTTCTGAGAGAGGAGGTGTGAATAGTCGGATGATCTTGATCTCGCACCTACTGTTGTGGTTGTATTTTTTTAAAAAGAGATTCTCCTCTCATATGATCATCTGGACCATAGTCTTCCCTCTCTCCAGTCTTTCCCCTGCACCTCCCCTCTCCCCTAGACTCATCCCCTCTTTGTTTTCTTTTCAGAAAGGAGCAGGCCTCCTAGAGATGACAGCCAAGCAGGACATCTTAAATGTTCCCTGAAGCTTATGTGTTAAAAGTTCTATCTCTAGCAGATGCTGGGATTGGGATGAGCTGCGAAGACAGGAAGGTGAGGCCATGGTGGAAGAAGTAGGGCATTGAGGTCTTGCCCTTGAAGAACACTGGGGCTCTGAAGTTGTCATTTCTCTCTGTTTTCTCACTGCTATGGGGGAGAGCTGTGCTCCAACATCAGCCACGATGTTCTGCTTCAGCATAGCTCCCATACAATGGGGCCAAGCACCTATAGATGCAAACTTCTGATACCATAAAATAAACCTTGCTCTGATTCAGCCGTCTCAGATGTCTTGTCATGGTGATGGGCAGTTAGCACACTCCCCTTGTGCCCATCCTCTGCTGTGTTCATGTTGGAGCTTTGGGAAAGGGAATCTCTCTGAGTCCCCTTCCTGATACCTGGAAATGCAACAATACACCCATCTTCCAGAGCTGCTTAAAAATTAATCCAAAACAAAACTGGAAACATTACATATGAAATCTTTTTTGTTTTGACTGAAAAGTATGCAGTGAAGGTAAGTTGTGGTGTATCCGTTGTTACTCTTCTCTCCATAGGCAGGGAAATACCATTACCTTAGCATCTCTTACATGGCACACTAAGTAGACGGGAGGAAATCCCCAATATCTTTTGGACAGAATAATTGTGCAGAGGAGGGGTCAGAGGCCATGAAGGTTGGCCCAAAGCAAGCCAGGATGATCCTGATGGTGAGGCTTGGGGCCAGAGCCAGGCTCTATCCTCTCATGCCACCTCAACCCTCTCAGCTTCAGTAGTTAGGGATTTGTGTTCATTTGGTTTTTCTTTAAAAATCTACCAAATAGAGTAAGTCGCCGAATCTTGTCCCCTTTTAGAGGCCTTTCTGAGCTCATTTGAGATGTTAATTCTCCGGGGACACCATGGCTCAGAACATGTGATGTGGCATTTCTCAGAGCCCTCCATGTTCTAGGTCTTGGGAGGGATGGGTTCTATTGGCACGTCCTCAATGCTAATGACTCCACTGGACACTCAGAGCTGTGCAGCTACTAACAATGCAGAAGTCAGATAGATCTGCTCTTCATCTTCCTAATAACTCACATTGCTTTCACCCCCAGATTTTTGTCCCCCTGAAGTGCTGCTATTTTAATGAGGCTGTGCATAGAGGCCACTCCCACCAATGCTAACTTGTTTCTGCTTATTAAGTGCAGCCTGTGTTGTCAGCCTGTGCTCTGGGCACTTAATGTGAGTTATCTTCAGTGCTCATGTGCTTCCGTGTGGTAGATGTGAAGCCCAGACTCAAATGACCAAGGGGAAAACTCTGGGTCATATCTTATTCACGGTGCAATGAGGACTTGGGTTTGTTTGTCTTGTCTGATTGTAGATTCCAGGCTCATTCCCTCAGACCCCACTGGAAATCCAACAAAAATCCCAACTGTCCTGTAATAGCTCTGTGAGGTGGTGGCTTCTCTAGCAGTGGATTAGAAACATTTCTCACTCCAGAAATGCAGGAGGTGGGAGGGGCAGGGTGGGGAGGGCAAGAGAACAGGAGAGGGAAGCAATTCTTTCAGAGAAAAACGTCTGTATTTGGATTCTTTTTTTACACATCCAACCCGACAGCAAATTGGCTTGCAGAAGATGTAGGTCGTGCTCTGGGCCCGGCATCTGGATGCCTTATATTGTACACTATATTACTGGGGTAATATCGCAGTCTTTATTAGCACCAGCAGGATTTGGGATTCCCATGGGGACTGTTCTTTGCTGTCGGATGTATGAGGCCATTTAATCTCTTTTATCAGATCTGGTGCTGCTTCCCCACCCCCATCTCCTCTTGCAGACCAATAAAGAGAGATTTTCAGATTCATTGGTTTGAAAGCTGGCTTCTAAATACACCTCTCCTGGCCCCCCACCCCCAACTCCTGTATCTAATAAGCAAGCAGACCAAGGAGGTGCCAAGTCCTTGAAAACCTGCCCTGTGCAATCGAGGAGCAATTTTCTTGGGAAATTTATAATTGTGAGTTCATTCTCCATAGGCAGACTGGAGGGAGAAGGTTTTGCTATTTGTGCCTAGCTTGCTCTCTCTTCTTCCAGGTGCTGTGGTGTAAAAGACTGGAGTTCTTTCACCAGAAACCTGGTTATATCTTTGGTTTCAGGTGGCAGATAATTTGAGAATGACCCAAGACACAGGAAAACTTTCTCCATCAGGCACAAGTATATGCTTGGCCTATTGGGGGGCCATTTTGACAGAACCAAATAAGACATTCTGGGTACAGATTTGTCTTTGAAATCCCAGTTGTGTGCCTATTCCCATGATCTGAGATATTTGTCCATGAATGTAATAGTGTGAACTATTTGGGCATTTGTGCTGGGGGGTCCTGGGATTTAGATGTGGCCATAATCTCAGGATGGGAGACACTGTGAGCAAACTGATGTGGTAGGAGCTGTGAGGATCTGAAGCAGATGCTTGCGCAAGTTGCAATGAATGGCACCAAAGGTCCTTGGCGTGGATCTGAGCAGAGCAAAGCAGGTGTGTAGGAGTGGGTGTCTGAGCAGAATGCACCCTTGGGTTCTTCACCTCTGAGCCTCAGTGTTCTTAGCTGTAAAGTGGAGGCAGCCATACTTACTTTGAAGGGTTACTTGGGAATCCCCTCGTATGAAACACTCTCAGTGCTGCTGTGTTTGTTTTCCCTGTGATGGTGCATTCGCACGTTCTTTGCTGGAGACCATCCACCCGCTCATCATTCAGGGCGTCATTATGAAACAGAGCACCCGATCCAAAAATGAGGAATAAGAAGACTCACAATCTACATGGAACTGGGTATGTAGTCATGTGTATTGTATGTATAAAATACTTATCCCAGTGTACTGCCTAAGTAAGTAGTATTATTTAAAAGTGATGAAAGACTAAATATTAATGTGAGGAATTCTTTCTTATTTGCATAGAAAACCTCAAGAGAATGCTGAAGAGTGATCTGGAAAGTACACATTAAATGTAGGGGTTGACTGCTTTGGCTCTGTGACTATAGGGAAGTTAACTTTTGTTTTTGAGTTTGGTCCTCCTTTTCTGCCAGAGTGGCATAAATAAAGATTAAATAAGAAGGACATGGTAGGAACCTTGCACGTAGGAAGGTGTGGTAGGCTAGAGAGAGTTTGTTGTGATATCATTGTCAACATAACTAATAGGTTCTGCAGAAATGGGGAGGCTGCTAAATGCCCAGCAGGTTGTTGATTGAACAAGTTTTGTGCTTAGCTCAGTGAGTGACTGTTGGCGGGACCTGATTTTAAACAGCATTTCTCAGCCTTAATGGAGAAGGGTAGAGACAGACAGAGAGACGGGGTGGGGGG
>NW_022196900.1:62880850-62910138 GCF_008632895.1 Mastomys coucha
TATATATATATATAATACAAATGCTCAAACCATCTCACCCGTCCCTTTTTCCCAAGGAATACCAGAATCTACAGTGATCATTGATGGGCTGCGTTTATAGTAAACAAAGAGCCATTTCTTTCCCCAAAGTTTAGTCCCACAGCTTCAGAGTGCTGAAAATGCCACTGCCTGCTGCACCTGGATCGGACCTCCAGCTGTTAGCCTCACTGTTTTATATAATTTACCCTCTGTATAGAGGATTATTCTGGTGACATCAGCATGTGCTGACACTCACCGGGGTCCCCTTTGTATCTTATTTTTGAGCACTTCCATATTCTGTATGGGAATTGTCATTACCTTCACTTTAACTTGGAGACCTCGTCTCAGTAACTTGAGTTTGAATCCCAGGACACATAATGATGACAGAAGAGAATTGTCTTCTGCAAGTTGTTCTCTGACCTCCACATGTGCCCAGTGGCACAAATACCTTCATGTGTATATACATGTAATAAACATAATATAAAATGTAATATAATTATAATAATAAAAAAAATTCTATCAGGCCACAGCCATGCTGACTTCTATTAGAATTACCCCCTAGTGCTAAGTCAATAGACTCCAGCTTGAATCCCATCATATGCATGAAATTGGGCTCTGGAGTCACCTGCAGTCTTCCAGCACCCTTGCAAAATTCTCATCCCTCCTTTGCTTGAGGAATGACAGAATGCCCACAGCCCAGGAGGCAGCTGATTCATTTTTGAGCTGCTCTGAATAGGTCAGCATAGTCTGACTAAGTAAAAAACAAAAGCCAGACCTTCTCATGGGTTAGGCAATGAATGTTACTTGTGCTATTTAGTGCCCTATATGACAGCAGAGGTTATTATATATTAAGTATTTATTAAACTATATTAAACCAAGAACTATGCACATTTATGTATTGGTAAATATATCTCACAGATGTATTTTATATATATGTATGTGTGTGTGTGTGTGTGTGTGTGTGTATGTGTGTGTATGTGTGTCTGTAGCTGGAGACATTAGTCACAAGTGTAATATATATATGTGTATATATATGTATACATATATATATGTATATATATATATATATATATATATATATATATATATATATATATATATATATATATATATATATATATATACAGTGAGTGGCTGGAAAAGTGAGTCATGTGGCCTCAAAATTCTATTACCACCAATTTTCCACGATGCTAACTTAAACTTATTATCTCCATTCATCCAGGCAGTCGTTCAAGTAGCAATAGATACCAAATACCAGGATTATTGTCAAGCACTGTAGGGAATGCACATAAAGTCCTTAAAATTGCCTGCCATATAAGTAAGTATACTAAAAAAAAATAATGTGTAAAATAGAACAAGTAGATAAAATGAGTTGTAGTCTCCACAAGTATTGTATGTGATATGCATCTTAACTTCCTCATCTTTAAATGGAAAGACTGAGGCTCTAAGTAGTCTGTGTAATGCTATAGATTCAATGGGATCAGCTCAGCCAAGTTTCTGTCATACCACCTGTTCACAGCATGGCCTCGAACTTGCTTGATGAGGTGAGGAAAGGGAAGCCACTGTAGGAATAGACTCAATGTAGAAGAATAAGCTTGGTGGGAAAGGGATGATGACCTCTCTGCTTGTATACCTTCCTGCCCAAAGATGCAGTGTCTGCTGCTGGCCTTGTCGCCTGCCTGAGCAAGCTAGGCTCCACTGTTTCTCACCCCTGGAAGATGATAAATATGCTTCAAGGCTCCAATCCCTTGTCATCTCTGGCCTGAGAAAGAGCCTCTGTGGCCAAGTGGACCTGGGATCACATCTCACTCACTGTTGTGATTTGGCTAGGTTCTTCTTTAAACTTCTTTCCCCCCCTCTGTTTTATTAACATGCAGATAAGAACACCTGGGTCCAATTTCGAGAATTGATGTATATGATGTGTTTAAATGTCATAAGATGTTTACTCTATTACATATTTTTAGAAAATCTCTTCTCAAAATATAACTGCCAGATGAGTTCTGGGAGTCCTAAGAGCTCCCATCTGAAGCAAACCTTATTAGATTCAGCAGGAATGAAAAAGTATTTGTAAGGCTTCAGAAGCATTAAGGTTTCTCAGCTTTCTCTATTTCAGAGAATGAGATCCTCTTATAGCGTCTGTCTGGAAAGAGCGCATGATCTGCTGTCCGCCTTTTGGACTAGTTTGTTACTTTTATCATTCACCTATCTATCCCTCCATCCATCTACTCATTCACCCACCTATCTACTCCAGTTCATAGAAACAGAAACAGGTACAAGTTCCCCAAGTTTGTTCCATGAGGAATGAATGGTGCAGGGGCTAAATTATAGACCTGCATCCATTGACGAAGGTCTCTGGCTGTATCAGAATCTCTTGCATCCCAGCTTACAGAACTAAGTAGCTTATTAGTCATGATTGAGTTGGAAGCTACATTTAAAATCCATACTTCCACAGATATTATGCTACCTAAGTTTGAGAACTCACCGGATTATGGAGCATTTTCAACGTCTTTCTATGATATTGATGTTATTGAGTGTAGACATTAGCTTTGGGAGGAGCCACAGAGTAACTGAAATACCGATGGATCTAGTAGAATTTGGATTATGACTTTTTAATTCATGGCCATGTACAAACCCTCAATTACACACTTCCTTAGCAAAAGTACAGAACTGCTCGCAAAGAACTTTTCGGTTGGTGAGGATAAGCCAATGTGAGGACTGGTGAGTTCTTGGACAGGAGGACAATGATATCATGAAAGGATATAGACATTGAACATTGAAACACATCCTCACATGCCGCTCTTGAAAATACTGAAAAAGAAAACTATCCGGGAGCAGGCCAGAGGCTTAAGGATTGGGAACGCCACTGGGAATGTACATATTAGATTTGGAGACATGAATGACAACAGGAAGCCAACTTTTCAAGGGTCCTGGTGATGAAAGTTTGGGAGATGGAACAGTAGGTAGAAGCCTAGAGACAAAAATGTAATTGAACTATCAGGAAGCAATAGGAAGAATTGGATAGTTATGGCCTGTAGACCCAGGGAAGGACAGAATGTCAGAGACGTCAGCCTGGACACCGGAACTCATTCAGTTTTAAGCCAAAACCCACAGAAGGCCCTGTTTACAGGTGTGGTGGGAGGAGGGACAGACCTTCATTCCAATTGGCCTTTGTTACTGCCTCCTCTGACAAACACATTCGAACCTGCTCCTCCTGAGTACTGTCTTCTGGAAAGATTGCCAGCCCTGGCCCCTTAGCCCTAGTGATTATATTCCTCCAGCTACAGGCAAATAGGTTACAGCCACATGGGTTTGTTGTTCCAAGCAATCACTTTGAATTTTGCTCATTGGAAAATGATTATTATATTAGTTTTTGAGTATTTCATACATGAGTATTATATTTACACTATTTTTGACCCATAGTCTCAGAACCTCAAATCCTCCCATGTTCCCCCTACTCCCTCTCAGCTTCATAATTTCTTTATTATTGTTACAAACATATAACATACATATATATGTACAAATATATATGTATGTACATATATGTTTATATACATATATGTACCTATATGCACATATATGCATATACATGAACATGTATATATGTGTGTGAGTGTACATATGCACACATGTGTGCAATATATATGTATCTATATGTATATTCTATGTATAATTATATAGATAGGTATCTATACATATAGATATCTATCTATATAGATATCTATCTAGACATTTATCTATACATATATAAAAACATCTATATATGCATGTAGTTATATGTATACAGAGATATATGCACACATATGCTATACATTAATTCTTAAAATATCTCTAGGTGTTTTACCTTCATGCTATAAAAAAAATAGGTAGAGAAAGGATAACAGCCTGTCCAAGTGACAGCAATGGTTTGAGGTCTGAGCTTAGGCCTGCTGAGTCTGTAATGATAGTTAAAGGCTTAACCTTGCTCCAACATTAAATATGAACTCAGTTTTAAAAGTCACAGTAGTGTCAATCCTACAAGCTTAGCACATCAGAGCACTCATGAGCAAGATCTAAGTGGAAATGAACTGTATACTTACTCGTCAAACATAAACACCAAATTCTGTCTCTTAGGATCATCTACAATTACTGTGCTGCATAGTTGAGCATTCACTGTGCAGAGCACATACTATAGCAGATGGCCAAACAGAGTTTCAACAGAACAGGGCATTGGTGGGAAGGAATGGCAAGAACAGCGGAGAGGAGTGGACGAGACTGTTGACAGACACGAGAAGCAAGTGGGAAGGGAAGCCATCAGATTGGTGAATGGGGGGGAAGAGGCATCAAAGCTGTGACCTGGAAAATGGAAAGTGCTGGAGACAAAATATAGACACTCCAGCAATTCAGCTATGTAAATTGGTTTTCCCAAACTTTCCCCCATAAGTCTTACCACCTCCCCCTGTGGAGTAAGTTATCCAGAACCATGTAGTGATTTACTCCACTCCTTGTACATGAAACCGACTTCTAGACACTGCAGGCTCGTGCCAGCATCAGACCATTACCTGGATGAAGACTCTGTTCTTATGGACACTGCTCCCGAGTCTTAAAAAGGTCTTCCTATTTTCCTGTAACTGTAATTCCAAATCAACAGCATTGTGAGAGAAGGGTTTTCCCAGGATTGAGTCTAAAAACCTGGTAACACACCAGCTGTTAATGTTAATTCACTGAAAGTTTTCAGTACCTGGCTGATGTATAGCTGGATAAACTGAAATGAGGAAATCTAGAAACCATGTGCTCAGCTTCACCCCTGTCTTAACCCTCCAGTGCTGGTTGCCCAGCTTCACTCCTCTGTCTTCATGACGAGGCTTTCCTTTTAATTGGAGAGTGGAGCATCTCAAAGAAATTAACACCTCAGGTATTGAACCCTCCATCAGGTCAATAGAAACTAGGGTGGGTTTAAGTTCCTGTTCACTGACTGCATTCATCTTGACTTCAGGGAACGCTATCTAAGTCTGGGAGAGATGGCATTTCTTTAGCCCTTGATGTACTGAATGAGGACAGTTTGCCCATTTTGCAAAGGAGACAAATTTGCTATAGATTGGATTGCTGGAGGCTTGCCAGTGCTGCAAAGGTTAAGACTCTGAACCTTGCAATCCACTTCCATGGATTCAAAATGTGCCTCTCATATCAGTCCTGTGATTTTTTGGGCAGGTATCCCAACTATCCTGAGACTCACTTAACCCATCTGTGAAATGGGGATAAACATGCCACTGCACAGGATCAGTTTTATATTCCATGAGCTATACACAAGTCAATGCATGCAATGTACTTGACACCTAGTGGGTATTTGATCTGTTCTCTGGTCCTGCAACATGCTGCTGCTGTAAGAGCCTTCCGCTGGAACCAAGGCATGAAGCAGTGGTTCATTAACAACCAGCCCAGGGAGAATACACGCCACAGGAAGCTGCAGGTCATTAAGCACCAATGGTGGTAACAAGGCTATTAATTTCCCAGGGTTTCCTTTATCGAGCCACACAGTGAGGTGATGCTTAACCCAGCAGGAGGGAAGGGGTTTGGAGTAGAATCTGGGGAGCAGAGGATCACAGCTATTTTGTAAGGTTGTGAGTTTGTGAGACGTGAAGGGCTGGAAGAATGTTGCACTGTCTGACTGCACTGTGGCTCATACCCTAAGGATGGAGCATCTGAAAATAACTTCTGCGTTTGTTGTGGGCAGTGAGGTGTAGAGCAGAGAGAGTACTGACTTCAGAATCTTAACTTACCTTTGGATCCTATTGCCACCAATGGCACCAGAGAACGTTACTTCATTTCTCATTTGCCTATGCTTCCTCATACAAAAAAATAAATGGGAAAATCATGATCTGAATGAGGCCGCAATTCAAGAATCTAGGAAAGTGTTTTGAGTATACTTTTTAAACTGTGAAGTCTCAGGTAATGGAGAGTGTCATCTTAGTATGGTTGTGCCAATTTAAACTTGTGTCTTTCCTGACCTACAGGCTTTATTTTTTTCCTCTTCCACTTCTTTGCTTGGAATATGTAGAGGGATGTGTTGCTTCTGGTAATACTTAAATCCTCATACTTTGGCTAAAATCCCTTCCAAACCATACAAAGTAAAGAACAGGTACAATATGCTCTTCAGAGTAAGTTATTTCATTAGAATGTATTTCTGAATGTGAGAAATCAATATAACTTCAGAGGAAATTTCTAGAAGAACCGAATAGACCTACATATCACCATATTGATTTGAATGGAATGTCTGAAATAATTTTAGCTCTGATTTTTTTTTTAAGCAACTAGGACAAAAAGGGAATTTCTGTAAGTTACATAGCTGCATGTGCCAGGCAGCAGCAACATTTCTTTTTAGGACAAATCTGGAGTGTGGAGAATCTTAAGAGGTCTTCATAAGGATCCAGGTACCGGGCACCTTGCTGTGGATTGTGAAGCCTCTATAAGTCTTTAGACTGGTCTCTTTAGATGATCTTTCTATGCAAGACTTCCTCGTATGCCTGTATTTTACTATGAAAAGTACCTTAGGGTCACTGCCAAACTAATTTCCTTTGCTTTTGGAGCTAACCCCAAACATTTGCTCAAGGAATATGACTGAGCTGTCAGCTGCCTGCTGCTTAAACTCTCCTGGCCCCTTTCCTCATAGACCCTCTCTCAGTGTGTGACTCTGTGCTTGGTGGCAGTCTATTTTCTATCTTGACTTTATGTGAACCCTCTTAAAGTGACGCTTTGTCCATTATGCTTGCCAGCAACTCCACATACCTTGTACAAGGTCCAACATATACCAGGTGCCAACATAGAACAGCTGGAATAAATGTGATTGCTGAACCAGGAACTATATGAATATCCCATAACAATACAGCTTTCTCAAGCCCTTTGGAGCAGAGAGGTCTTATGTTGCTCATTCTCATGTTGGCAGTGGGAGTATTTGGTCATGTATTGCAGTGGACATTTCTAAGATGAGAGAAGAACACTGATAAGGAAGAAGGCTCAGCAGTTACTTTTTTTCCTAATAACTCATTTTTTTGAGGTGTGTGGGGAGTGTGCAAATTTTTTAGCACATAGAGAGTGCTCCACAATATGGCTTTAGGATCCTCTTCCTCCATTTCCCACATTGCTCCACATTCCCAGCATACAAATGTGTCCATAGCTCATGCGTGTGCTCTGTGTGTGCAATCTCTGTCTCTTCCTGCTGGTCTCTCTGCCTCGGATGACTTTTCCAAGTGATTAAAATATACAACGAGAAGTCATGAGTTCCAGCTCTGGAGTCAGTTTGATACAGATCCAAACTTAACCTATTAGATCTTAGACTTCATGAGGCTCCATTGTCACAGTTTAACAGTTAAGGGAATAACCACCTCATACAGCCACGGCAGGTGTTAAATTGGAAAATGAACATTGCTTTGAGTGACACAGAGTGCTTGCTAAGTGGTGGGGATAACTTCTTAGTAGGATGCAGGTCAGAGGTCACTTGAAGCCTTCTTCAGTTGTCCTTGGTAGGCTAAAGAGAGCTTTCTCACGTGCCTTTGTTTCTGTCATTTCATATTTCCCCCCACTCTCCAATTGTCTGCGTTTCCATTTCTCCTGTAATGATCTTAAAGACATAGTTCAACTATTCTCCAAATTTCTTCATGGCCTTGAACATAATATCAGATATGCTAATAGAGCTGGGTGCCTCTCAGTTAATAAAAACCTGAATTAATCCTAAAACAGGTAGAAAAATGCATTCGATGTAAGACAGAAAATTGGACTAGGCATTTGATTGGCTACTTAATTTGCTCACAGCTTGCATATGTGTTAATGGAACATGTTTAGCCTTTCTGCTAAAAGATCTGCACAAGGTTGATGTCCCCGGTCTTTAAGAGAACATTAAGTAATGACTCAATGGTGTCTTCTCTTCACTCACTTCACTGTTTGCATAGGAAACAGCTACTTAGCAATTCACCAATGACTTTTTTATAAGGTAGGTGTTTTCCCCCAACTTTTGTTAGCCTCAGGTTCTCAGCATGTGAGACTACAATGTTTTTGCTTCAGATTTGCAAGTGCAGTAGTGTTAGTTCTCAAATCAGTTTGCCACATGGGTAATGTTCTACAACAAAGGCAATTAATTGTTTTTCCGATGTAAACGTTTTGAAATAGAAGGAAATCCTCATGTCATTGGATTCAGATTGGCTGTTGCTGCCAGCACTTCAAATGAAGTCCTCCCTTCTTTCCTCCCTTCCTCCCTTCTTCCCTTCCTCACTTCCTTCCTCCCTTCCTTCCTTCCTTCCTTCCCCCCTCCCTCCCTCTCTCCCCCCTCCTCCTCTCCCTTCCTTCCTTCCTTCTTTCCTACCAAACTGAAACTCACACTCTACCTTGCCTCAGTCCTGACTTTCCTCCTCAAACCACACTGTTTTCCTGGTGTCCAAGCTGATCTCTCAGGACACCCAGAATGTCCCTCCTTACTTCCTGAATAACTCTACTCTGCTCCCCTGATTCAGGTGTAGCTATGTGAGGTTCAAGCTTTGATGCCACGAAAGGAGAACCACAGGCCATGAGACTGAAGAGACTGTGGGGAGCCATAAGCAGATAAAGACCTTACTCCGCCTGGGAGAAGGCTGCCATGTAGACTGCCAGGTAGGCAGATGTTGGCAGGCATGGAGGCACATATCAGCATAGAAAGGCCAGACACAGACAGGCACAGGCACACACACTGACATATAGGCTGCCCAGAGGTGGGCACATGGGTCCTCACACAGACATGCAACAGGCAGACTGGAAAAGGACAAAGGCTAAATGACTTTACTTCTGACCTAAAATCATATTTATATTAAAATCCACACAAAAGTGACATTTTGCCAGGACAAATATATAACAAATTTTACCAGTGTTTACTTTTGTATTCCCCCGGCATCTTGTGTCAGACATTTTGTCCAGCATTAGCAATCCTGGCCTGTGCCAGATATCCACACCAGCTCCATGTGGCCTAAACACAAGCTGGTCCTTACAGCCTTCTATCCCTGCACTCTTGGTCCAGGAAACCTTTGAGTGGTCTAACCTGGTTTGGACTCCATTACCTTCTCCTCATGTTCTGGCCTTTGCTTTGATGGGATGTGTGTTGGATAGGTAGAGATGCATAAGAAAATTAGTTTCAGAGTTAGAAAGCCCAGGATAGAACTGAATACCAGTAATAATTACTGGCTTTGTGATCTTGGGTCAGTTATTATTTGTAATGAGGTTTTATTTTCTTCCATGAAATGAAGTATATTTATAAATCTGATGTAATCATTAACAACGACGACGGCAATAATAAAGTTGTTTGAGCATTTTACTTAAGACTTGACATATTAGCATCATTCTGTGTAAGCTGGACACTTTAGAATTGGTGATCGTGCTGTGGATGGAATTGAAATTTCCCATGTAGTTACATACACACTAAAATAACCCACTTGGGAATTTACTTCTCTTAAATGCTGGTTGCCCAGCAATGAGTGGATTCCTGAAATGTGTGACTTTTGATGTTATAATTAGGACATTTGCAAAGTAAGCAAGGATTCTTAAAGTAAGCCACGCTCATCCTCATTAGATGAGAAGTAACCTTAAGAGTAGGACTTTGAACCCCAATTATCTATATGTTTAGTATAAAACTGCTTTGCCTTAATTTTATTAATCATTTGTGTGTATGTGTGCACACATATTTGTGCACATGGGCAAAGCTGGGGAATTGTCTACTGTAATTTCATTGCATTCCATTGGTCAATAAAGGATAAGTCTGATCCAGACTGAAGGGGAAAATGTTGCTGCTTGTGTTTTAAAATCACATAACAAAGCCCATAAGTATGTATGTGGATGAGACGAAAGACAGTTGACATTTTTATAATCTGTCACAGATCAATAAACATTCAAATTTAAAGCAAGCACTCTAGGCCACATGGCTATCCAATACCTGTTAGATGTTTGAAAATGTTTTCCTTACTGTTTTTAAAGCAGCGAGAGCCAGGAAGTCTAGTGCCTATAAACTAAGGGACAAAGTAGAGCAGATGAATGTAATTGTTGCATAAGTTAGAGCACAGGTTTAATGCAGTGGTGACACATACTTGCTGAGGAAGTGCATCCTCAAATGATGGATCTTCAAAGCATCTTCAAAGCCCTCTGGAGGGATAGAATACCCGGGTTGTAGAAAGAATCATGGGTTGACATCCTAAAGGAGTATGAACATGACACCATTAATCAGCTTCCTGCAGATTGGGTCTGCCCTGCCTAGAGGAGGAGCTCCTATCAAAGAGCATTCCTGGGGTAGGGATAGGGCTGCTCCTTAGGCTTTGGGCCAGCTTGATGTTCATATGCTAATGTCCATCAGCCTGTGTCCATCCGGTTTTGCTGGCATACTCTTCATTAAAGAATTTTCATGGCTTGCATCAATCACCAGTGAAGTAAAAATAAAAGCACTAGGTTAAGGATGAGCCATTTAATTTGGCTTTTCTTTTTTTTTTTTAGTCCAATGACTTAAAGAGCTGAATTAATTAAAATCTACTTTAGGGCCACTTTATGCACTTAACTAGACAAATAGGATCTCAAGGCCTCAAGAGGCTGCGGGTGGGAGGACTTCTGAGAGTAGCAGTTTCAGAAACATGCTTGAAAATCACATCCTAGCTGAGGAATACTGGAGTCTGATGTGGGATGTGGAAATAAGCCAGGTCATAAGCTATGGAGTGAGAAGACCTTGGAGGGTGGTGATTAGAGGGGACATAGATGAATCAAACCAATGAAGCCTTCCCAGAACACAGAAGCATGCTATTGGACTAGGGTTATAATAGAAAGGGTTGCCTGAAGGTTGACTGGAGACAACCATTCCCAGATGGAACACTGTCTACCCAAGGCTGTGCATTCAGGAGGCTGCTGGGCTACAGAGATGGGAGCCTGAGATCGGGGCTAGCTAAGTTCCTGGGTAATGCTGCCTGTGGTGTGATGGGCAAGTCATGTCAGCTACCTTAGTTGTGGTATGCGTATCAGTGAAATGGCATTGCTCTTATACAGCACCTAACTGCTGGGTCCTGATGATTTTAGGATCTATGGCTTGCAGCATCATTTAATGGATTAGTTAGGTAGGATTTCATCACAGAGGATGTTTAGAAGCACCTTTTGGGGGTAGGTATAGCAAATGTTGTTAGTGTCTCACTCCTATTCATTAGTATGCAAGCTGCAGGCTGGGTCTGCCTGTGAACACAGCAGGTTGACTCAATAGCCCAGGAACAAACAACTACAGGAGAGATTTTGTGAGTGAACATCCTGCCTTTTCTATTATTTGGGGGCAAGTCAGAAGCAAATTATTATTATTTTTGCTATTATTATTATTATTATTATTATTATTATTATTATTATTTACACATATATGTCACAATACACAGGAGGTCAGTGGACAATTTTCAGGATTTGGTTCTTCACACTTTGGGCCATTTTCCAGGTGGTCCCATGCTTATCCATGGAGCCCACCTGTTTTTCCAGCCTTGGGATTGTCTTCCTGCACTGTTCCATCTCACTTCTCCATCCCTCAGATATATAAGGCAACACACAGATATAGATTCTAGCAAGCCATTTGCATTTTATGGAGCAAGGGGTTGTGCTGTTGCTGCAGCACATGAGGGCAACCAAAACTGACAACCATGCACTGTGTGTTTGGAAAGCTGGAAGAAATGACCTTAAATGTTTCCACCATAAACCAATGGCTAATGTCTGGGAAGATAGACATGTTTTATACGTGTATATGTGTGTGTATCTGTCTGTGCTTGTGTTTCAAAAAGGATCTCATGATCTTACCCAGGATAATCATTAATTCATGCATTCAATCAATCCTATTTTCTCAACCTCTACACCAGCGTTTTTCAACTTTTAGATCACTACACTTTTTGGTCTCAAATGACCCTTTCCCCGGGGTCACCTAAGACTACCAGAAAACACAGATATTTATATTATGACCCTTAGCAATACTGTAGTTATGAAGTAGAAGCAGAAATAATTTTATGATTGGGGTCACCACAACAGGAGGAACCATGTTAAAGGGTTGCTATATTAGGAAGATTAAGAAGCACTGCTCTAGACAATATGTATAGTCAAACATCCCATTACCCAGTTTTTATGCTTTTTTTTATTGAAAATTAAAACCAAATAAAGATCTTTGTGCTACAAGGTAGTAGGGTGCTGAACCTAATTCTTTTCTGAATTCTGTCATTTTGGTGCTAGTTTAGTAAATATAAGTAAATGTTTACTAAAGGAAATTTGAATTTGAGGCTCTTGTCTCCTCTGAGCCTCCAACAAATAAATTGGTTCTAGTCTTACTCTATCTCTTTGTGCCAGGGAGATGTCTCCATCCCTTCTGAATTAACCCCACAGGGCCAAACCATGTCTTTTTTTTCCAAGGTAATATTGTGTGAGTGTGTGTGTACAGTGAATATGTTCATATAGGTATTGGTGGGCACACGGATGCAGATGTTTGTGTTCTCATGTGGAGGCCAGAGGTTAGCATCAGGTATTTTCTTCAGTCGTCCTCAATTTCACTCTCCGATCCAGACTCTCTTCTAATCTGGAGCTCCCCTGTTTAGCTGTTCTAGCTAACCAGTGAGTTTTAGGGATCTGTTTGACTTCCTAGCACTTAAATAAGGACATGCATCATTGTGCACATTCTGAAGATGGTAGGGAATCTGAACTTGTGTTCTTGTGCCTGCCCATGCATTCTACTGACTGAGATATTTCCCTAACAACTTTATCTACCCTTCCTAAGGTGGATCGAGGTTTCCTCTCTCTCTCCTAGATCTTAGGTCCCATGTTCCCTCAGAAAGTCTCAAATGGTAGTAGTTCAAGCCTGAGACTAATAAATAAACTTGGCATTTCCCGGTGTCCAGCTAGTGTAGTCACCGTGGCAGCTAAGCCATTATTTTAAAGGGAAAACAATCACACAGCTGTGCTCAGATGCATATTATTTTGATGCCCTTTGACCTTAATATGCAATATTTAGCCATTTGTTCAATAAGCACTCCCGAGTCTACTACACACTGAGTTTGAGGCTGAGGTCAAGATTTACAAAGCTGAAGAAGATAGATGCCTGCACAGTCACTGTGAGACATGTGAGACACTTTATCCATCATTTTAGCCTGAGAGGGATATGCAAAGAGATCAGATAAGTGCCATGTGGTGTGATAGATGTGATGTATCTCAGCAGGGTTTTCTAAGTGTTGCCTTTCGGCCGACAGCAGTATCGCTGGAAAGTTTGGAATTGCAGGTGCCTCCTGTTGAATTGGAGACTCTAGCAGTTCACAGTCAGGTGATTTGTGTTTTAACAAGCCCTCCAGTGATTTGATGCCCCTCATACTTCAGAACTACCACGAAAGCAGAATAGAAAAATTTCTAGCTGGAGAGATGAGAGTATGTTTTCTGAGTGCATGTTATGTGTGCATGTGAAAAAGCACTGGATATATGTGAGAGGAGAAACTGGGGAAGCTTGCCTGGATTTTATAAGTTTAGAACTGTCTGAAAAGGATCAATGTGGGTATTGGCTTGGCTTGATGTAGACCCATCATGTTATCGCCTAAGATAATGAACGCCCCAGACATTCCAGATGCCAAGTCACAGTGGAAACACCATTTTCAATATGAGCAGGTCTCGATTAAAGAAAATCATTCCCAATTTATTATCACAGAATGGAAGGTGATGAAACTCATTCTGACATGATAGAAGAGGCTATGTTTTATCAGAGCTTCACGTGGAGGTCACTTAAACTGTGACATCTCTCTTTGCTTTTGTTGCACCATCCTTGTAAACCCTTGAGAGCAGGACCTTCTGGACTTGAGTTTCACTGTTCAAATATCCAAGATGCCACATAATTCTCTGCGCAGAGTGCTCAACAACTATTTCTCAGTTTGGTTTTGAGAAACAAATGTCTTACGATGGGTTTGCCCCAATTCTTTGCTTTGGGCCCATATGCCACTGAGCCATTGGTTAAGGAATTTTAAGTGGAAATGGTTGGACTGAACACAACATGCTTTTTTACTGCAGACACATGACCCACCCTTGGAGAGTGATTTAGAGGTGTAGGTGCCTCACATTGTTCCTGAGAGCCCCTACAGTCTAAATTACACACATCGACCACCAAGAAGTCCAATTGAGCAGGTGATTTTTATTGTTATAGAATAATATGTGGCATAATTAGCATGTGCAAATGATAGTAATTCCTGAGGGTTCTAGTGCTCTCTATTTAAGAGAACACATCCACATCTATTAACTCATTTGATCCTAACACACTTGCAAATTTGGGATTGGCAGATATTATTATAATCCTGATTCCCTGGGCATAAGAATCTATGGCAAGAACAAATGGAGTGTTGTTTCTTCTGGGCTCTGAAGGATGCCCAGTAACTGGCACCGCTTCAATAAGAGCAAAGCTGAACAGCACCACTCGATGGAAGGATGGCACAGACATTGCTTTCCCTTGGACTGACTACAGTGACCATCGTCCTTAAGAGATTGGAGCTGTGGCTGCATCTGGAGAATGTTGGTGATACCTTCATTGTAAGGGGGAGGGTAGGTGACCACGGAAGGACAATTATTTTTGACAGTGGCGGGGCATTTGATTTATAACTAGTGATAAATATATGGCCACAGGGTATGGCCTTGAAGGTCCCTTAAGTACTGTGATTTCAGCTCTAAGTTGTGGTTTTTTTCTTAAACTTAACATTTCAGAAAACACTGGCTGTGTGCAAGCTTTATGGTACATTTATCAGTTTGTTCCTCACAACTATGTTCTGAGGTTGGTGGGACTGTCATCCTTATCCTGCTGTTGGGTTGACAGAGACAGACAGGAGTAGAGGAGCTTGCTTAGAGTGAATGGTAGAAGCAGAGCTCATCCTGGTAACCCAGGCCCTGGGCACTCTACTCACAATCTCTCTTCCCAGGTGTGTCACCTGGATGGCCAGTCACTGCAGAATAGGAGTGCTTACCTGGGTAGTCAGGCAGTTAAATCACAACCTAACCAAGATTTTGAGATAGAGAAAATTTGAGTTTCCCATGGAAATCTGGAGAATTTATTTTTAAATTGAGAAATCTCAGAAAGCCAGAGATCAGTAAGTAATCAAAGTCCAGATGATGGTCTTCTAGGAGGTCCTGGCGCCTTCTGGGAAGAAATGACATGTCGCCCAACACCCTTCCCAGGGGCTGAAGCTAACAGTGGGCTCAGAATACTGAACAGGCCTCTCTGTGAAGCCTGATGCTTAGGGTCCTTCATCTACTCTTAAGTATGCATTTGTCAGCTTCTAGAATTATAGACATCCTTGACAGTGTTCCCTAATATTTTCTCCTCAAGGTGTGAGGAGAGCTGAGGTGGGAGGCAGCTGAATTATTCATCAGTTCTGTTTATAGACCTTTGGTATTCAGCAAGGCACAGACAAAAAACTTAGAAAGATCAATATGTCCAGAGACTCAGTATATGGAAAGGCCACGTGTCCGGCAGCACTTCTAGTTTGCTGCCTGTGTTTTCAGAAGTGACAACTGAATTATCAGCAACAACAACAAAATAAAAAAAAGACAGAATAGAATATGCCATTCAAATGTAGTAGTTGATTTTACTATAATCCACGCACTTGGTAAAAAAGCAACCAAGTTGATTATAAACTTCACAAGCTAAGTTCTAAATGATAACTTCTTGTTTGTTGTTCTAAGTTTGGCTAATTATTAGTGTCCTGAGACTTCTGTTTGGTGATATGAGTGTAAAAATAAATATCTTAATGGAATTTGGCATTTTAATAAAATGCTTAATGTCTTAGATAGAAGCATATCTTATTCATTGTAGTAGAATAAACTGCCACCAAGTAGAATACATTAAAAATTTACTGGAATTATAGTTCCAGATAGGCCAAGTGTCCCACCTCCCTGTCAGCATTTTACCCTGTTTTGCAGTCTGTTGCTGTAACGTGGTAAGAATAGAGAGACACAAACACCTCCAGTCTAGTCTTCTCACCTTCAAAGCCAGCTCTCGTGAAGGCAGGCAGATGGCACAAGGCAATAAAAGTCTGTGGGCAGAAAATCACTGTAAAGGAGCAGTAAATTATCTTCCAAAGGCAAACAGCTAGCTAGAGCAATGAACAACTAGGAAATAGCTCATCAGACTTGGAGAGGACACTTTAGCTGAGGTTAGTATGAACAAAAGGACCGTCTAGAAGTTAGAGGTGGGCTCCCTGCCAATAGATATCTGACTGACCTTGGGGGGAGTCAGGTGGGCTTGACATTCTCCAAAGGCTCTTCATCTCTCAATGCCGTCCCTTTAGTACCTGAGCTATTCTCATTCACCCTAACCCTTTGCATATGTGGTAGGAATTGTTGGTGTTCACCACTGTTTATTTTTCTGCACCATCAGGCAGACATCAGCTTCATTTGTCAGACTCTTCTTATAAGGCTGTGGGTCTGAGTTCTAAATGCTAGTCCTGAGTAGCTGGGACTACCCCATAAGGAACTCTGTTTTAACTCTTGCTTTCCTTCATTGCTATTTGGATGAATGCCCGTCATTCCAAGGATTCAAAAGAAGGCAGAACCATAGCATAGAGGAAATCTGGATTCCTCATGATAGAATAGAGTAAAGGTCTCTCATCTCATCAACTTATTATATATCATGAGACATGAGCTGGACATAACACTGAATTTTCAAGATTGTGGGTTATATAGATCAATCTTCTTGATTAATGAAAGACGATGAACTTAGTGTTTTAAAAGCTAACTCTGATCAGTGGTAAGTGCCTTGTAGATAACAATATCATTAGTTTTTATTCCACACAATTTAAAAATATATTTTAGGTTATAGTAGTAGTAGCAGCACTATAGTAAATATTTAAAAGACAAATATCTGTCGTTTAAGAACCAGCAATACTTGAACTCATTTGCTCCTCAAAATAACTCTACAAGCTGATTCTGTTATACTTTTAGTAAGAAAACTAAAACACAGGGAAGTAACTGAAGTAGCCAAGGGGCAGGTGGTTAACAAAGACCAACAGCATATCATACAAGAGTCTTAAATAAGGCAGGCCATACCTGAGTGTACCCACAAATGTGATAGTGGCATAAAGGTTATGAGGGCTACCAACTGATTTCTTATTGGATACATGGCTTATTTTACAGGCGATAGTTCATGCTTGGCACTGTGGAGATGGTGGAAGGCCCATGACAGGGAAGATTATGAGCCTGTGAGGAAAACTATTGTTCTTATTTGCTAAATGGCCATGCTGTCAAATTGTATTCTAAATATTTAAGTTTAAACCAATACATCTGTGCTGATCTCAATTTCAGAGAAGCTTCCTTCTAAAATTATTTACATAGGTATATGTGAATGTATCTATGTATTGTGGTTGTCTTGTATCTCTCTTGAGCTGGAGTTATATATAGGCAGTTTTGAACTTCCCAACACGGTGTTGGGAGCTGAACTTAGAAGAGCATGAAGTACTCTTAACCACTAAGCCATCTCTCCAGCCTGCAAAAAAGCTCCATTTGAAACCAGTAATGGCTTGTAACTGGATAAGCTACTGAGTGTAAGTAACTCTGAGTGCCCAGGTAGGCACAGATTGTCTATATCAACCTACCCATCCAAATCTGGGACAAGACTGCAAAGGTGGAAAGAATATAAGAGCTGGTGGATGGGTAGGAGATGTGTGAGATACTGCCTACTGGGCATGGCATGGCAACTGCATACTTCAACTCACAGCAGCTGTGGTTACCACACAAGGTCGACACAGTCGCAAGTTCAGCACTGGTGGAATTAAACAGCTACTGGCTGCGGATGGCTTCTTGGGGATGTAGGTCACTCTTCCTTGGGGACATTGCCTTTGCTCCAGTGGATTGCACCATATTCATGTGCATGTAGGCAGCACTAGCTGGATCCAAGGCACTATTAGTTTATTAATAAGAGAACACTGGCATGAGGCTGGGAAACAGCGTGAGAGGCACCAGAGGGAGTCAGAGGGAGGTAGTAGAGGATGGGTGTGACCAAAATGCATTGTACCAATGTAGTAAACTTTCAAAGAAAAAGTAAATACATTGTTTAATAAAAAATAAGTCAGTGGAAGTTGGACATTGTTCCCATTGGATTACAAAAGGGAGCACATTGATTCAGAGACTCCTTACTGAAAGTTTTCAAAACCCAGTTCTCACTGACTTGCACCCAAGTGAGAAATGAAAGATTCGTGTAACTCTTAGCCCAGAAATTGCCTTGTGTCCTCAATCCAGGCCTCCAGGAGACACCACTAGAACCAGGCTTCTCTGCATTCTTGGCTTGCCTCTTCTCTGGATTGGCTTCTTTCCCAAATATCCAATTAGGATCAATATGTCTGCTGTTCCAGCTTGTATACTCTAATTTTGACCAACTATAGAAATGAATGTTTTTTTAAATTCCTCTTTAGTACTGAAGATTAGTGTCTTGTCTTTTTCTGGGTTTGTCCTACAGTCACTCTTGCTCAATTATGGTAGACAAAGACATGCAAATCATTACCCCCCACCCCTGAGTTGAGTTACGGGTCCCTCCTGAGTCAGTTCTTCCAGAAGTGTATGACTAAGAATATACAGGGAATAGGCAACAAGAGGAGAATATGAGCGGAAAGACACTGGGCAGTCAAAGCATCATTATGACCTTGGTTGAAAACCCAGTGAGGTTAAAGCATTCATCAAAAGTCATACAAACACTAGGCACAGTGAAGCAGCCTTCTTGCCTTGAACCGGTCTCACTCACTTTTACTTCTGTACCACCCTGGACAGCGACTCACACAGTGTGAGTGAAGACAGGAATCCATAACATATAACTAAGAGTTGAGCCTGTGTCTTCTGATTGTACACCTTAATACTCTTCTAACTGGGTCTCCCCTGAGCCTGTGTACTTGCAGTCAGATTGTGTGTGAAGATTAATGGACGGCCACTGTTTAATTTGGGATGCAACTTTGAGGTCCTCATGGGAAATGCTGCTTCCTTTGAGTGTTAGGACAGCTGCCTCTCATCTGCCTTGCTTGCCCCTGGAAGGAGTCTCTCACCACTTCCACTATCAGAAAGAACAGAGGATTCAGTGACATGTTGACACTGCTGATTAGTCTTGTCTACCATGCAATGAAGCTGACAGATCCTTCTTTGAACAGTCACTCCATGGCTGGTAGCATCAGAACTGAAAATATGATGCAGTGTGAACTACAGTACTTGGAAATCTTACATTTACAGCTTTCAAGTACAAAGAGGCATTAATGCACTGGGGTTGAGCTAACATTATGCCTGGGGTTTAATTTCTAAGTGAGATTTTTGCCAGACAATTATTCTCTCAGAAGCTGTTAAGTAGAAGTTAAGAAAAAAGTAGAATTCAAATGCAGTTTTGAATTTTATTGGAATCTTGATTATGCCTTTCCTGTATATCTGTATTTTGCCCTTAAAAGATACTTAAATGGCTGTATGCTCCTCTAATATCAGGCAGAGAGGAGATTCTGAAGTCCAAGCTGTAACCTGGTTGGTTTGGTCTATTTTGTTTTCTATTATGCACTTGTGATATCCATCTGCTGGTCTATCTCAAATCCAGTAGACTTTATGAAGGTCCACATGGCTTAGCGTAGTGATAACTTCTCATTCCTGTGGTATGTCAGTATAGGATGAAAAGTCTCTCAGTTCCACAGAGTCAGTCACGTGTGAGGTTTATGTGACACCATCAAGCAGAAGACACCTTCAGCATAAGACTGGAATATAGGCATATGACTATGTGATACAATGGCAGTGCCTGGGTTTCTCTCTGTAAATGAATCCCTTCGTCAAACACAGTTCAGTCTTGCTCACTACTGACAGGAGTGGAACTGGTAGTGGGAGAAGTTTTCCCAGCTTGAGGGAGAATGTCTTGCAGTTTCATGGATTAGTGTAGCAGTGTGGGAAGCAGGAGGTAGAGGCCAGTAACTCCTGACCGGACTGTATGCCACTGCTGGGCAATAATGTTGGCATGATCTGAGCCAGCCAGGAGGAGGTTGGGTGATTAGAAACAATGTAAAATTAAAAAAAGAAAAAAAAAGACTGGAATATAGGGAATTGATAAACATATCTGGGGATGCTATGTTCTGGACCCAGAAGTAATGTACATCATTCCTTCCTCCATTTCATTCTCATCAATTCTTGTGGGCTTGCTTGAAAGGATCTTGGGAAGTGTTTAATTCATCTATATGATTAGAAGGTAAAAGAAATTTCTTTGTCGTGTAAAATATGTTACACTTCAAACTAACTGATCTTTTAGACTGTTTCGGGCCTGTTGTTGTCTAACAACATAGGGGTTAGAGATGTTTCACATTTGCCATCTTGCTGTCCCCCAGATATTTCAGAAGTTGCTACCACTTGTAAGAGAAAGCCCAAATTATATAGCATGACAGAGTAGAGATGCCTTCTAAATCATAGCCCTGTATCTCCAGTCATTTCCTTCGATGATCTATTCTCACACCCAATGCTCCAACATCTTCAAATTTCTTTTAGTTCTGAGCATACAGGGTTTTTTACTCCCTCCATTTTGACAGGCTCCTTCCTGTATCTAGAATATACTTCCCACACCTTGGTCCCATCTGATCCTTAAAGATCTCTCTATATCTTTCTGAGTTCCTCTGAGAAACCTTTGCTATAAGATTCTCCAACACCTGGTTGAAGTAACTGTTCATGGCTTTGTTCATTCACATTGTCTAGACCTTTGAAAAGAGCATAGTAAAGTTTTGAACACCCGACTGGTATCTTTCTACTTGCTACTGCTATCATGTGTCTCTGAACCACATGCTTAGAAAAATTAATGAATTATAAATGAATGAATGAGTTATGCCAACATTCCTGCAAAATCACTCCTATTTTTTAGGACTGAAAGTCAGAATATTCATAGAGCTCTGGATAAAATAATACAAACATTGGTCCATGGTCAGTTCCTTCCTCCTCCTCTCCTTTGTTCTTGTTAGAATACCATCCTTGTCAAAGCTCTTCTTTCTGTGTCTTTGTACCAATGTGTCCACCTTAGGATTCTGTTAATGCATCTCTGATATTAAACATCGAACCTTCTCAAGTTAGTTATTTTTCTTCTAAAAGTTGTTTCTTTCTGTATTGTCAACCTCTCTATTCTTTTGCTTTTATAAGCCCAACCAATACAGTTGCTTGCTCTGAAGATGTAATACATGATAGATACCAAGATGCATGCATTCATTTCTTCCCCTCACCCCATCCCCACTTTTCCACTTGTAACCTCTTCTCTGTCTAATAACTCTGCTTATCCATGGCTGTCTATATTATGAGAATGTAAGCTTTCTGAGGACAAGATCTAATTATGGCTCAGAATTATAATCTCTGTGATAATTTTTTTTTTTGGAGATGGGGGTTCTCACTATGTAGTGCTGGCTAGTCTAGAACTCACTGGGTAGACCAGGCTGGCTTTGAACTCAAAGAAGTGTATTTGCTTCTGCCTTCTATCTCTGTGATAGCTAGTGTCTAATATACCTAATAGCCAGAGTATAGACAAGACAAAGAAGCAATGACCACATACCAGATCATCTCCTTTACTGAGAATTGTATTCACAACAACATAGGAGATCTGACCAGTAACATGAGTAGAAAAGAACTGACATGTAGGGACCACAGGTCAACAATGCTCTGGGATATTCTTGGACAAGCTATCAGCACAGGATTTGGATCACTGCCATTACCTTATTGCATTCAGCTCCAGCAGATCTTTAGGCCTCTTATGTGTAGCATGACCACAGTTGGCATGACAGGAGCTAGCCTTTGACAGGTGAGATGGGCATGACAGCTGAGATGGGCAAAAAAGTTGAACTTATTTAGTTTGAAGAAAGGAAGACTGTAGGAATAAGGTCCATAGGATGTACAAATGTGACCCTTCTGCACTGGCAGTGCTGGTCAGCATCATTTGTGGCAGAAATGACATTCTTTTGTGTGTCCTCATTTTGACTTGTCTGTTACTATGTAGATCCGGGGCAGGCTCATGTATAGAACAGGAGGTGCATGCTACCTCAGGAAGAAGAGAAGTTGAGGAGAACGTAATTTTATTCCTCAGCTTTAAAAGAGGATGGGATAGAAACAAACCATTTTATTAAACCGTGTATGGCCTATGGCTCTCATTGAGGTATCTCATTTAGTGCTTACAGTCACCATGATGAAGATAAAGTTTCTATTTTATAGGTTCAGAGAAGCCAAATGCAAAAGAATAGAGATGTTGACAATACAGAAAGAATCAAAGTAAATGGTTCTAGAGCCAGGATGGGGACTCAGGTTCTACCTATAGTAATACTGTTCTTTGAGTGTACATTGGTTGCCTTAACTGTGAAAATATCTTTCAGTCTAGATAGTAAATTAAACCAAAAACACATTCTTCAGATTCTATATTTTAATCATGATGATGATGCATTTAATATAGGTGCAGCTTTAGAGAGAGAATGGTCAGATGGCTAGTCTCCAACTTCTGCCACAGCAGCACATTTTTTTTTACATTGAACTATCTCCTCTCCTCTCCTTTGCCTACTACCTCCAGTTTGTGTTCTGAGTTTAAGTGACTTGACAGAGACACTTCACCTCTTTTTTATTCAATTTTCTCATTTCTCAATTACAAAATGCTAGTGCTTCCTCCTTGCTGTGAGGATTAAACAAGGTGAACTGCTTAAAGTAATGGTGTGCATAGCAGATGAATTTGTACACATTTAGCTATTGATTTTTAGATTTTAGTAAAATACACATAGCATAGAATCTACTGTTGTAGCTGTCTTCAAGACTACAGTTCCATTGTGTGAATTCTATTTGCAGTGTTCCACTACCATCACTCTCTATGTGGTTCCAAGGAACCCGCCTGTCAAAGGCTAGCTCCGACACAATGGTAAACCAGGGAGGACTGAGCATGGAGTTGGCGAAAATCACTCAGCGAATTTCTTCTGAGGGAACTTAATTCTTGGATACCAGCAAAAAAAAAATCACACACACACACACACACACACACACACACACACACACAGTAGATAAAGTTGCTCCAGCATCTTCACATATATGTATATGTATATACATACATAAACACATACAGACAGATAGACATATAGAATGGAACAAAGCTTCAACAAGCAGGCTCAGCCATTTTACACACAGATTCACGCACATATATTTGTTGTATGGGGAAGACTCCTATGAGCTAGCTCCATCAACTTTATTTTTTTCCCCAAGCTCTTTTATACCCCCTAAGACAAAGTTCTCTATGTAGGAGAAAAGATTACCTCATGGCCACAAGTTTCATGTTCACTAAACACAGTTACCACCAAAACATATTCTTCAATCCCAGATTACAATCTTTACCCCAAAGGAAATTACAACAAGATTGTTGATTATATATTCTTCTTTTGGAACCTATACCTAACTAAACATTTCTCATCTCTTCCCAAGTTCAACTTAACCCCAAAGCAGTAGTTCTCATGTCACAAATTAACAAAATTTAAGCAAGCCAGTCTATAGTACCTACATTTTTCCTCTGCTTAGCTGATGACAATTTGCATTTACCAAGAAACAGATCATCATCTATCTTATGTCTTATTTTTGAAGTCTTACTTAGATAAACTGGCTAATCATCTGTTCTCTGTTTTTACATTCACAATACAATTACCTATTCTTTGTTTATGACCTTCCTTTTTATGGTACACATTGAAACCTGTGGCCATATCCCTGGTTCATCAAGTCAAGGAACTCAGGCCCAACCTCGAATGAATGTTTCCTTTAATCATTAGCTTGTCCCAAAGAAGCTCACTTCCCCCATTATAGATCTTTCAGCATGGCATTTGCCACCTACCTTTCAAAGGTTTCTTTTTCTTTCTTTCTTTCTTTCTTTCTTTCTTTCTTTCTTTCTTTTTCTTTCTCTCTTCCTTTCTTTCTTTTTTTAAAGACTCTTTTGTTTGTTAGATGTTTTCTTTATTTACAATATCTCCTTTCCCAGGTTCCCCTCCAAAAAGAAAAAAAAAAAAGAAGAAAAAAAGAAAAGAAAAAATAAAATAAAATAAAATAAAAACTAAAACAAACCCCTGTTCCCTCCCCTCTCTCCCTGCTCACTACCCCACCCCCTCCTGCTTACTGGTCCTGGCATTCCCCTACACTGGGGCATAGAACTTTTGCAGGGCCAAGGGCCTCTCCTCCCATTGGAACAAAGGTTTCTTTACCTTCCAAAACGGACACTCTGAAACCGTAGAAGCCACTCCTCCAGCATTAGTCTAGCCACCGCAAACAAGTTGGTTCATGCGGTATTATTATTCTTTTAGCCATTGCTTGGTAAGTGTTGGAAAATCTGAGGGCATACCTACTTTCTAGCTATGTGTTAGTGCTCTGAGGCCTACCATATGTAAAACAGCAACAACAGTCTCCCCCAGCTGTTAAAATCAAATATAGTGTGAGGCACGATATCACTCTGTACTGTCCTTAGTTTTCATTTTTAAATGTAAACAAGGCATTTTACTAAATATTGAATATTTATCACCAAATACATTTCTCACTTTTCTTCGTCAAAGTTACCAACAAGTGTAATACTAAATGAAGTAATGAATTTATTCTAAAACAACATATTACAGGATTAATTTTTATAATTTTATATATGTGTGTGTGTGTGTGTGTATGTAAGTGTGTGTGTGTGTGTATGTAAGTGTGTGTGTGTGTGTGTATGTGTGTGTATGTGTGTGTGTGTATGTAAGTGTGTGTGTGTGTATGTAAGTGTGTGTGTGTGTGTATGTAAGTGTGTGTGTGTGTGTGTGTGTGTGTGTGTGTGTATGTAAGTGTGTGTGTGTGTGTCCATACCATGGTTCTTGTGTGCTTCGTGGAGGTCAAAGTGCAACTTGCAGCTTTCTCCTTCAAGAATTCTATGTGGATTCTTCTTTTTTTTTTTTTTTTAAGATATTTTCTGTATTTACATGTCATATGATTTTTCTTTTCCCAGTTTCCCCTCCCAGGAACAAACAAACAAACAAAAACAACAAGAACAAACCCCTGTTGGCTCCCCCATCCCCATGCTTGCCACCCCACCCTCTCCCACTTATTGGCCCTGGCATTCCCCTACACTGGGGCACAGAACCTTCACAGGACCAAGGACCTCTCTTTCCATTGATGATTGACTTAGCAATCCTCTACTATAGGACTGATTGTTCCATGTGGATTTTTGAGAATAAACTCAAGTCATCATGAAAGGAATTTACATGTTCATTTCTTTGTCCATCAAACTATCCATTCACTTGGTAAGCTTTATTGAGTCCTTCTGCAATGTTAGTCTCTGTGCTTAGAATCCAGGGAGCTACAGAGACATAGTCTCTTCCCGCAAGCTCCTCATGGACAATATAGACAGGAGGCAGAGGGGACACAGATGGCTGTCAGTGTCTTACCTTCAAAATGCCCAGAGCTGATGTTCCAGTGTAGTAGTGGGTGCATTTTGAGGATCTCAGCCTGAGCTTGAGAAGGACCACACTTCCAGGTTCACTGTTAGGTAACCCTAGTGGCCTTAATCAGACTTGCTGCCTGTGCCCAGGGAACAGTTTTCCAGTTGGGAATGCTGGCTTTCAACGGTATCAAATTCTCCTTACTATCTTGCTTCCCTTGTTTGTGTTGAGATTGAATAAAGTGAAAAATAAACCATTGCTTTCAAAAGTGTACTCCTAGAAATCTAATTTTCCTTTTTTTTTAAAAAAAGATTTATTTATTTATTTATTTTTATGTGTATGATGAGTACACTGTAGCTGTACAGATGGCCATGAGCCATCATGTGGCTGCTGGGAATTGAACTCAGGACCTCTGCCAGCCCCTCTTGCTCCAGCCCTGCTTGCTCCAGTGTAATTCACGGTAGCTATCTTCAGATGCAGCAGAAGAGGGTGTCAGATCTCATTACGGGTGGTTGTGAGCCACCATGTGGTTGCTGGGATCCAAACTCAGGAACTTCGGAAGACCAGTCAGTGCTCTTACCCACTGAGCCATCTTGCCAGCCCGAAATCAAATTTTTCTAAACCTCAGTTTGCTCCTTTGTGAAATGGGTCTAATAACAACTCTGCATTAGCAAGTTTTTGTAAGGCCTGAATCTGCTCATTGTCAAATGAGGTAGGTACTCAAGAAACTTTAACTGTCCGGGCCCTCCACGATCACTGTTTTTTGGAAAAACTCTGGCTCTCTGGATAGGACAGTCTCTCTTCATTCCCACTGGCATGAGTCAGGCATCGCCTTCCATATGCTCCGGATTTCTGTTTGCTTTCTAGCCTCAGACTTTGGTTTCTCTCTCAAATATTTCCCTCTTGATTTCACAGATCCCCTTGATGGACTAATGTTGACAGCTTGGGCAAGGAGCTGGAGTCCAGAAGGGCTGGGGCTAGGGGTCCGCACACCCATGCTCATGCCCATGCCCATGCCCATGCTCAGCCTGTGTAGGGCATGCTTTTTCTTCCCTCCCATTGCACAGGCTGATCAGCTGGAAAGCCATCTTCAGCCCCAGAACAGTGATCTTGTTCAGTGAGCTAATTACACTGGTTGCACTTCTCTTTTGTCTCATGACCTTGCCGATGTGCTATTTATAGCTATTCTAAAGATGTTTGTCGGGGGGGGGGGTGTCCCTTTTAAGCCCCTTTAAAAATATAACACCCAGGGTGAAACAAGCTATAACCAAACACCAGGGGTCTCTGCCCCCAGACATGTTGTGTGTGTGTGTGTGTGTGGGTAGATAGCACTATATTTTACTTTATATTTAGGCTAAAATTTTCTCAATAAGACACGATAGATGAGTCATCAGGCTCTTTGGAATTAAGTACATTTTGGGAAAAAAATGTAGGAAAGAAAAAAAAAGAAATAGAGAGTAGGGGAGAAAAGGAATGTTTAAAATTGTAGCCAACAGAAGGTAGGAGACTTGACAGCTGTGAACAAGAAATTAAGAAGTGTCGATATCACATGTCCTTGCAGCACAACCCGGCTATCCCTGTGCCCAGAAGGGATGGTTCACTGTATGGAAGTGGGTATACTGTAGCATAAGAAACCACTCAGTATTCCATTGTATAGCCCATCTGGGTTTCTGTCTCCATCTTGACCCAGCATGGCAGCACATTTCGTTTTCTTACCTGTCACCTGTGAGCAAACACTAAATTGCAAGTCTGTTGTACCGAGTTTGCATTCTAGATAGGCTTGCCATCAGATTGTAAGGTGACTAGAAGGCTGTAACAAAAACAAACAAACAAACAAAAACACCCATTCTTCTCTCAGACAGTCTTATCCAGTAAAGTGACCTGTGTTCCAGAAAATGGACCCTTGGCAACAGTTTATATCTACTACTGTACTGAGCACTAATACACTAGACAGGTTCCAGAGGCCAAAAGTTAAAGGCAAGGAGAAGCAGGATGAGGAGCTATCCTTGTGCTTGTTATCAGATAAGACCATGTGAAATGATTTCCCACAAATTCCAATCCAGTGGCCTATGGACCCAAAGCATCTCAGGATGATCAGACTAGGTGTGGGTAGGGAATGGGAGGATGAAGAGTTATCTGCTATAGCATAGGTAAAAGGCTTATCCCACGGAGGAGCAATCCCTCTGCACTTCTGGACTGTAAACACCTAGTGTGAGACAGATCCTGTCATGTCTTATATGCCTCAGCAGGAGCTGAACATGAGGGCACTGACAAGGCCAGAAGCCACTGAGTTGGGCATTACCAGATGGCTGATGTGAAGGCCATGGACAAAGGGTCCAGAGATAGGCAAAACCAAGCACATGGCCGGTGATGCACATGAGATGTCCAGTGATGCACATGAAGTACATACAGACTCTGCTCTCACAGTAGTGGGTAATCTGCATATCATGCTTAGTGATGCTTGTCCTAGGTAGCACGACCTTTGGGCGAGCCCCTTCTCAGCATGCTAGTGTCATCATGGGTAAATTAAAGAGAATTTCATTTAAACCTGCCTTTCTGAAGCTAGTATAAGGGAGCATCAGAAACAAACACCCAAAGTGCCAGCATGTCCCATGATTCTGCACAGCTATTTTGCAATGGAACAACCCACGGGGAGGATTAAAACAAAACCTTCACTTGCCATTTTCAACAATAGTCAGAGAGCTGAACAAGCTTATGGCTGATATCTTCAGACATCATAATTACGTAAATATGATAAAGCAGAATTTTGTGGAGGGAGGCAAGTAGGCAACCCTTTCAGTGGTTAACACAATGAGTGATTAATTTTATGCTGAACTGCTGGGGGTAAAAAGGCAAATAAAATAGTGCTCCGTAGACATGAGAGAGAAAACAATGAGCAATTTGGGAATTGTACTTCTGTTTACCCTTCTAATTATAAGGCTAATTAAACCCTGATTAGTGGTCCTAATGTATAAATACTTTTGCTGTGCTTGGTTCCCTTGTGGAACATTCAAGACCCATGAAATTCAGGTACACAAACTTCCATTTACTAAAGGCTTAGCTCCCTTCAGCTTTGATCATACATATGTTTATAAAGGAAAACAAAATATAGCCCCGTGAATTACCCCTCCCCTTGCCTAGTTTTTGAGAGTGGCAGGTATATAGAGCTGCTGTTAACACTTTTAACCTATTAATGGCGTAATTGTATAAGTTCCAGATTATTAAGGTGCCAGAGAAAGGTAAAGTAGTCTAACAACTATGGCAATCATTAAGTTCTAGAAAAGCTAAACAATAAAACTCTTAGATGACCCAGCACTACCACTCCAGGGTATGTAGTCAAAGACTGCTAAGCTGTCATTCCATAGTGACATTTCACATCAGGGTGTACTGCAGCATTATCCATCACAACCAAGTTATAGAATCACTCTAGGGGTCCCTCTACAGATGAATAGATAAAGAAAATGAGGGGTAAATATACAACAGAATTTTATTCAGTCACAAAAAAGATAAAAATTATGTCATTTGCAAGAAAATCAATGTAACTGTAGAGCCTCCTATGAAGCATAATACAGCAGACTCTGAATGGTGGATCTTAGAATTTTATATAGATACATCCAATCATCTACGTAAACAGGAAGGAGATGTAGAAATGAGACCTCTGGATGAGTGAGAATAATAGGAATAGATAGGAGAGTGTGAAGGGTGAGTATGTTCAAATCATATGATGTTCTTGTATGCATATATATTTATAAAATGTATATCTATGTATAATAATCAGCACCTATTAAAATACTACGGCTTAGGCAAGGGTGGGGGTGGGGATAGATCAGCTATTAAAGTGTATGCCATGCAAGTATGAGGACCTGAGCTTGACCACTT
>NW_022196900.1:62910251-62915937 GCF_008632895.1 Mastomys coucha
CATCTCTGAGAGGGTGGGGGGGGGGTGCCAAGCACTCACTAAGTCAAAGACTGCTAAGCTGTCATTCCATAGTGACATTTCACATCAGTTAAACCTAAATTATCCAGCATATGGCCTTTTATAGGAAAATTTTATCCTATCAATCTAATTGAATTAGTGAGTTCCAGGTTTAGTGGGAGATCCTGTTTCAGAAAATAAGGTGGGAAACACGTGTCATTAACTTTATTTTCCATACAAATGTACAAACAACAATAAATAAATAAATAAATAAATAAATGGTAAGCAAATAATTCATGGCTTGTCTGTTATTTCTGAATTGGAATAGTTATTTAAAATTTCTGGAATGGCTGAATATTCCAATGTTCATATGTAATGCATTGAACACTCAACTTTATAAATTCTAACATGGTATCTTTGCTTTAGAAAGACCTAAAGAACTCAGACTGAACTCCACTCAGAATAGAAAGATATATTCACATGAATGTGTGGTTTTAAGTTGAATGCTCATGGTTGTCAGTAAACAATACATGAAGACTCATTGTCCTTTTGTTTGTGGAGAAGTCTTACATGTGAAGTCATTGTTAAGTTTTTATTTTTTAATTATTTTATTTTAGTGCATGGGTGCTTTGACTGAATGCATGTCTGTGTACCACATGCATGTGCGGTGTCTTGAGGGGTCAGAAGAGGGTGTCAGATACCTGAAACTGAAGTTACAGACAGTGACAGTAGTGAGACACTGTAAGGGTTCTGAGAATCAAATCCTGATCCCTTAGAAGAGCAGCTGGCACTCTTAACCACAGAGCCATCACTCCAGCCCCTAGAAATGGTCAGGTTTCAACATTAATACAGAACAGAACTGTCAAAAAATCATGCACTGAGCCTATTTTCTAGCAAATTTTCCTATAAAAGGCCATATGCTGGGTAATTTAGGTTTTACCAATGTTATAAGTTTAACTAGATATTTTAGGTCTTGCAGGATAGACAGATATGGTTTCCATCACACATTTTTTTGTGCTTGTTTCATTCTACAAGCTTTAATTTTTACCAGCTTTAGTATTTGAACAATATTTTGTGAGCTCTTAATGCATATGTCTAACCCTCACTCATGGGACACAGGAATATATTACATTATGACATCTATATGTTTCTGTACTAGTAGATCCTTTTGTACATCTATGACTATACATGTATTAAGTTAGCATATATTATACAAAAGTATATATAAGAATATGTATAAAGACATATAGATTCATACATGTTGTGTGAAAAAACTACAACAACAACAACAACAACAAAAACAATCCATACTACACCAGCAGGGAACCGACTGGCGGGCAGGCCGGCCATCACCAGCAGACAGGCTGGCCTGCTCTCTTCTTTGCAGACTCTCTGAGCCAGAACTCTGAAATCTCTCCACCTAGCTCACTAAGTTCCTACTGCAGGTCTCTGCCACGCCAGCCCCATACTTCCAAATCCCCACAGCTTTTGGGGGTGCACTTCTTGCAAACCCACCCTTTGCTGCTGTACCTTTCTCTCTGGAACACAGTTGAGTTGCTGTGTGAAGGAAAACACCACACAAACTTAGTTCAGAATCAACAGGTAACTCAATCACTGGCTGCAGCAACTAGCATTCTAATTTTGTACGCTATACTAAATATAACTCCTCTGGTAGCAGATCCGCTAGGATCTACCATCTAGTCCAGGGGCCTCTCATTAGCTACATATTGTCCTCCAACCTCCCCCCACCCCACCCACTACCTCCCTCAACCCCCTACACACACACACACACACACACACACACACATCCAAAAGCAAGACACCTTTTCTTGACTCTCCTCTTTCCCTCTCTGACCCAGAAGTCCTGTCTACTCCTCACCCAGTGATTGGTCCCCTGAAATCTTTATTCACTAGGGGAAGGTTCACAGGAAGTCACCTGAGTACATGATTCACTCCTAGTCCCAGGCAGCCCCTCTTGGGGAAGCAGAATTAGCATCAAACCACAGACAGTACCAGGGCAATCCATAACACATACATTTGTGTCTAGTGGAATATTTGAGTGTTTTGGAGTCAGATTAAACTAGGTTAGTCTTTCATTTCCATAGCTTCCCCAGTCTGGATGCAAGACAGTTCACTTAATTTCTCTTCACATCATTAATAACCTATAAGGTTGAGATTTACATGCAATAAGAGCTCAGATCACCACCCGTTCCTCTTTCATTGCCATGCACCTCAGAAGTACTACCTCACTCCGGTCCTGGCATGCTTAGCCAGCAAAGTCTTAACACATGTGATGTAAGCAGGCCCATTCCACTTGGACTTTTTGTGTGTCTACCAGGATCACAAAAACCCACTGGGTCTAGCCTGCTGGAGAAGCATGACAGAGAGGGGGAGGAAGTTGGCCCGGTTATGCCAACCAAAGCCAGCCTAGCTTCTCCAACAGCCAGTGACATTCCAGGCATATAAAGATGGCTAACTACACTTAGCCAGAAAGAACTACCTAGATAATTCCAATAGTTGATCAACTTGTAGGATTTGTTGCTTGGCATTATTTAAGAAACAAAGAGCTAACGTAACTGTTGGTCCCAGTGAACAGAATCTATGTAGTTGTTTGGGAGAGAAAAAGAAATCATTTTTCCTTTTTGATTTTCTTCAGTGTTGTTATGTTTATGTGTAATTTTTGCTGTGTGTATATAAATGACTGTGTAAGCCAGAAGAGGCTGTTAAATCCTCTGGAGCTGGAGTTGGAGTTACTGATAGATGTGAGCTGCCCAGCACAGATGAGGACAGAATGCTACAGCAAACACTTTTAACTGCAGAACCATCTCTCCAGCTCCATTGTATATAATCTATTTACTTATTTATTTAGTGGGGCTTGGCATATGCACATGCCATAGCAAATGTGTAGATTTCAGAGGAGAGCTTTGTGGGAATGGGTTCTCTCTTGGTACCATATGAACCCTGGGGATTGAACTCAAGCTACCAGGCTCGGCTGTAGGCATCTTCGCCTGTGGGCCCACTTTGTAGACCCCAGTGATGTTAAGTTAAAATGGAATAAGAGTCACTGAAGGTAAGTTTCTAGCACTCATCTAACCCTTAGTTGTACGGCAACTTCATGCTTCTTTTTGACTTCCATGAAACAGCAGTGATTCCTGGGCTGTTGGTCCCAGTGAACAGGATCTTCTCTAAACGCATTCTCTAGGGAGCAAGAACTCTTCTAGGCCCGCAACACAGTAGCTTCTTTTCTTTTTCGAGGAGTGGACCAATTTCCAGGAGGGTGTCATTAGTGACTGGGCAATGAGGAGAACAACTGATAAGGCCTAAGGGTCTAGTCACCGCTGAAAATTCCAGCGTGAAGCCCCTTTGCCAAAAGTATTGGCACAGGGATGGAGATTCACAGCCTTCAAAGAGCTGCATTAGACTTCACAAGTCAGCATGAAACAGGACCTTATAACCAGGCCAGTTGTCCAATCAGGGAAGTGTTCCAGATTCCAGTGCTGTTTTGAGAGCTTCAGGCTAGAGAGAGCCAGTCTGGGAGACTGCCACATGGCAGGGCTGTGAGATGCGTGCCCAGCATAGGTCTGCTGCAAGCTTTATAGATGCGTCAGAAAGACAGTCCTGGGGTTTCATTTGTGCATTTCCTCCACTATTGAAAACCTCACATGTCTGCAGCTAATGAGACCATAAACCCATGGGCCTTTTTTCACCTTCTCCTCTCCCACTTTCCCCTCATTTTTTTTAGACCATGGGAAGGGTTTGCTTTGAGACGGATGACTTGGACCAGGACTAGCTTTTATTATTTGGAAGCTTCTTATCAAACAAATAGTGGTTAGAATAGAAAGGATAGCTAATGTGTGAGGGGGCACTTAGCCAGCTAATGAGATAGGAGTCCTGATTTTTTTTTTTTTTTTTTTTTACTGTAATAGGCCATTTGGGTTCCATCTGCTCTTCTTCATGCTAAACATGACAAGTCTCTGGCTGTTCCTGTAGATACAAACCCAGTCATATTATTCTCTTACATTTGTCCCCATGCCTTGGCTTTTAAAAGCTTTACCATTGTAACTTTCAAAAAAAGCAAAATGCATTCTGAATTATAGTAAAAGGGTTTTCGTTTATTCTTTGAGACCCATCACACATAATGGCAAAGGATAACTATGCCTTATTTTTAAATATCACATAACAAAACATCTGCTAGCCAGAGAAAACATGGCCTTCCCCAGAACATAAGCTCACCTGAATCCTGCTGTGAACAACTAGTCATCTCTTAGAATTCTTGCTATAGCCATCAGGACAAGCATCAAATTAGATTAAAGGACAGAGCATTGTCTTTTTGTAGCCTATCATCTTCTAATGGTTGGCACTGTCTGGATTCTCTATGTTTGATGTTAGGCCTGAGGACCTGAGAGACCTCCAACTTTTTCTTTTTCTTAGTGTCATTATAAACCTAGACACTGAAGAGGGGATGTGATGATCTAACTGCAAGTAGTTTGCAGAATTCAGAGCTAGGCTTCTGGTCCTATTTATTGGGATCTATTCTTTATAGAACATCTAACCCAGCAGTTCTCAAACTGTGGGTCATGACCCCTTTAGGAGTCAAATGACCCTTTCACAAGAGTTGCCTAAGAGCATCCTGCACATCAGATATTTACATTATGATTCATAATAGTAGCAAAATTACGGTTATGAAGTAACAATAAAAAATTTATGGTTGAGGGTCATCACAACATAAGGAACTATATTAAAGGGTCACAGCATTAGAGAACCAATGGGCTAATCTGATCTATTCAGAGATTAGAGGTAACAAAGGTACAAGCCAAGTTTAAAAAATTTCATATCTTAAAAAGGAAACTGCTGTTGAAGAAGGTAGTTTATATGTTGAAGAAGTTAGTTTCTATCATATATAGAGGTTCTTCTCATTCTGTAACTTAGAAACTCACTTAGTCTATACTAGGAAAGATCTTTTCCCATAGCGGCAAAACCCACAGTAATGGAGATTATGGTAAGATAATGAGGAAATACTAAATATTTTTTACTTATGATTTTTTTCATCATATGTTTGTAAAGTCATAGCATCCATATACATGCCAGTTAATAATGGGGATGCACAGTTCTTTAAGTTGGCTGACCTAGCAAACAGACATCAGGAAAGAGAAGACAGGAGCAGCCCTATGAGTCAGCACGACCATCCATAGTGCTCCTTACCTAAGCAGCAGCAGGAACACAGCCTCTCCAAGCACACACAGTTCTAGGATAGAGACAGAAGAGAAAACTAGGCCCTGCAAAGTTGAAAATAATATAAATTTTACACAGTATATTTTCCAACCACGCACGTCAATTTGAAAATACCTGAAAGAAATTTGGGAATACAACTGGAAACTATAAATCACAATAAATCAAAAAGAACAGTATAACACATTTCTTATTGATGAAAATGAAACTGAACATCAAAATTTGCAGGTATGAGTCTAGAGAGACATTTCTTTTTGCTGTTTACTTTTTCTCTTCTTTGACAGTTTCACACACTTATATAATGAATTTTAATTATTTTCACCTCTCCTTCTCCTGTCATTACCTATCCTCATTCCCTAAAACTTCCTGACAACATGTCCTCTCCCACTTTCCTGTCCTTTTTAGTGTGTGTGATCCACTGATTTTAATTGGACTTTCTTTTTTTTTTTTTTTTTTTTTT
>NW_022196900.1:62915992-62917093 GCF_008632895.1 Mastomys coucha
CACTCCTCCCAGAGACCCCCCCTTCAATACCCACAATATCTTTTTTGTTATATTCCTTAAAATTTACAAAATATTATAAAAATAAAAATAAGTATTATAAACGTTGCTTGATATAAAACAACAATCAATTTAACAGACTTATGTAGATGTTCATCTACAGCAATAGTGAAAATATATTTTTCTCAATATAAATTTTAAGTAACTCCAAACATATTAACTGTATACTTCATAATAATACATCACTAATAGTACTTTCTTAAATGAACATAAGTATATAAAGTCTTTTTGTTTGTTTTATATTTACTAGAGTTTAAAATCTTGGCTCTTACTGTGGTAGAAACCCAAAATAAGAACAGTTTTTAGACATGGATTTAATTGTAATAAGGCTGTATGTACTTCAATGACCCTCACATCACCAAAGGATTTTACCTCCATTGTAGCCAAGCTGAGAGCTGATAGTTCTGCTGCACCAAGAAATTAATTGTAGGCTGGATTTTTGGATACGGACTTCCTGCTATGGTCAAAGCTATTTGACTTGAGTGAGTGACTTCATTCTCAGCCCACAGAGAACAGGTTACATTCATTTAAGAAATGGTATAGGTATTAAGATGATCTATCCATAAAATCATTCACCAAGTGTTTCAATGAACAATGGTTCTGCTTGGAGGATGGCACAGACAATAGGTGAGGGTAAGAATTTGGTTATTAGCTGTGATAATTTGGAAAAGCATTCATCTCAGAGAAAGAGTAACTTATAAAGTCCTCTTCTTCAAACTTGATACAAGAGTTACAAACGTTAAGCAAAGCATTCAGTTTCACTCTTTGTTGTTCTCTTACAAGCAACCTCCCTAGTTAATTGTCTATGTTTCTTTTGGGTATATAAATACTTTTGAAAAATATAAGCTGTTCTGAAAACTATAGTATAGTGTAAAAACATGAAATAAACAATACTACTAATAGAGAGGTTGAGATAGGAGAAGCAAGATTTCAAGAACCTTATGTTCAAGACACAGCCAGACACTGTCACAAACATACAAGCTGAAAGTGTATATAGATTGTACAGTGTTGGACCTATTTCTCCAATTACCAAATTAGAGAGAC
>NW_022196900.1:62917835-62920408 GCF_008632895.1 Mastomys coucha
CTGTTGGTGATGTTTGCATCTATGACTCCTGATTTGTTTCCTAGGTTTTGTATGGCCAGGGTTGTCTCACTTTCTGATTTCTTTATTGTTTTTATTTCCATTTTTAGATTCTGGATGGCTTTGCTCATTTCCTTCACCTGTTTGATTGTGTTTTCCTATAGTTCTTTAAGGGATTTTTGTGTTTCCTCTTTAAGGGCTTCTAGCTGTTTACCTGTGTTCTCTTCTATTTCTTTGAGGGTGCTATTTATGTCTTTCTTAAAGTCTTGTATCATTACCATGATAAGTGATTTTATATCTGAATCTTGCTTTTCTAGTGTAATGGTGTGTCCAGGACTTGCTATGGTAGGAGAATTGGATTCTGATGATGGCAAGTGACCATGATTTATGTAGTTTATTTTCTTATGCTTGATGCCTGCCATCAGGTTATCTCTAGTGCTACCTGCCCTTGCTAAATCTGATTGGAGCCTGTCCTTCCTGTGATCTTGATTCTGTCAGAACTCCACAGAGTCAAGCTGTCTCTGTGATCCTGTGATTTTTGGGATCCTGCGATCCTGGGCTTGTTAGATCACCTGGTATTGGGGCTTTTTCTGTGTGTTGTGGGACCGGCTGTGGAGCTTTCGCTCAAGGTCTGCTCAGGACAACAACCCAGACAGACCAGAAGGAACTTGAGTCACTGGGTTGGCGGATTTCTGGTGTGCCTGGTCTCGCTGGTCCCAGTTACTCCCAGTGTTGGGACAGATGTTGGTTCCTTCTCACCTCTGATCCTGGGTGTGTCAGAGTGCCTGGGAGTGGAACTTCCTCTGGGTATTGTGGGACTGGCTCTTAATTGGACTTTCTTTCTCAACTCTGAACAGAAAAGTATTTTCTATAGCAATTGCCAATGACCAATTACTACTATCAAAAATGGTACCCCTTCATCAACAATCTTAACTGCCCATAGTCCATCAGGGAGGAATGGGGCAACATGGACCACCCTCCCTGTCCTTGTTGAAATACTAATGAGTTCAATCTTATACAGGTCTTGAGTGGATAACTACAATCGCAGTGAGTTCATGTACATTGAATACATGTACATTGTACAATGAGTACAAAGACTATGACATGCCCAGGAAATTTCCGCCCCCCCCAAACATCTTCCCATATTTAGCATTTCTATTGTCTCTACCTTTCTTCTGTGGTGGTCTGAACTTGGAGGGTGGGATGCAGGTCTCCCATTTAGAACCTTGGCACTCCAGTCTCACTCATTGTCAGCACTCTGAGCAGTTGTGGACTTCTTCAGCTGCCACTTGTTGCAGTTGGAAGTTCCAACAGCCTTACCCAGTTGTAAATCCTGCAAGCTACAATAATGACCCGATATGTAAGATGTGCTTTCTAGTGCAATAGAGGCATTACTATTATGGGTGTAACTAACTACTTTGGAAGCTGTCTTCTTTAAAAGAGAAAACTCACATCAACAAAATTTATAAAAACCTTTGCTAGACTGAATTCTGTGAATGATGTTATGCTACCAAATTAGACAACGGATGAAAAATATAGTCATCTCGAGAGAGAGAGAGAGAGAGAGAGAGAGAGAGAGACAAATCAATCAATAAAACTGATTCAAATAGATTAAAATGTGAATAGGTTTATAATAAGGAAAGAAACAAAAGAAGTCATTTTTTTTATCTGAGTCTAGGGGACTTTCTTGCTGAATTCTGAAAATTCTGAAGATTTGACATTTTTTTTTTTTTGACAAACTCTTTCAAGATCTAAAAGGACAAACACTTCTTAGCTCATTCAGCCAGCAAGGGCAATATTAACCTGGTATCATACCAGACAGGGGCAGTGACGCTACAAAGCAATAGTCCTTATGAACATAGATGCAAAGCTCTTGATGCATTGGAAAATCAAGTGCAGAAACATAATGGATTGTGTACCATGACCAACTAGAATTTATCTCAGAGATGCAAGCTTGGGATACAAAGCAATTAGCATGCCCTTTATCAATAGAATTTATTGAGAATATGGATTACCTTAATACATGCCAACAAGTATCTGATAAAGTTCAATACTCACTCAGGGAAAAAACTCTTGATAAATTAGGAACTGTATCTTTAAGAGACTAATGTACTTCAAGGTAGAAGGCTGACAGGCTGATCAGAGGGGCAGCTTGGAAGCCTGGAAGCCTGATTTTGTGGCTGATTTTTAACACCTTAGCTCTGAGAGACCAGGGCTTGCAAGGGATTATGTTGGTCTCCGTCTTTAGTGCCTGCCCTAATAAATGAGAATTATTGCTATGTTTTTGATAACTATAAAAGAAACCAAAACCAAAAATGCAACAGAGACTTTGTGTCCTGAGAAGTCCAAACTACTTGCAATTTAACTCTTTATGTGGTAGTTTGCTGGCCTCAGATGGTAGTCAGTAGGAGTACCTTGACTGAAAATAGTGGGATCATTGACCAAGCTTGCTTTATTTTCCCAAAGATTTTATTTATTTATTTTTAGATTTGTTTGCTTGTGTGTGCCTGTCCGTGTCCATGTGTGTGTGGTGGGAGAGAGAGAGAGAGTGAAAGAGAGAGAGAGAGAGAGAGAGA